>NW_012156437.1:119274-120253 GCF_000151545.1 Saprolegnia parasitica CBS 223.65
TGCTCATGTTGGTTCTGTGTTGGATCTGATGTTGGTTGTGGCCCCCCTGACCGTTGGTTTTGTTGTTGTCTGGCTGGAGCATGTCGTCGTCTTCCTCGGATACGTCGTCTTGTACAGCGTGGCGATGAGTTCCTCATCGCTCAGCGTCGCTTGGTCTGATGGCGCGGCTCGCAGCAGGCGAAGGCGTCGACTGACGAGGCCTCCTTCTGCCGCGGCCTGGATGACCGACGGCCGCGCCTCGGAGGACGCGGCCACTCGTCGGTTGGTTTCGCTTGCGGAACGGCTGGAAAAACGCAGAATTTGATTTTTTCGATATTCAGAGCTCCAGCGCAAGCTTTATTACGCAAGTTACAAAGAGGCGCTCGCCTTGGCACCCCATTTTCTGAAACCAAACATAAGTTTTGCGTGCAACCTGGTCAAATACAAACATCAAGATATTGTTGAAACAGTCCAGCACGTGTAACTGCACGCCATCAATGGCCACCGGAATGAAAGCCCATTGCGAAAGCGCCAAGAGCGTGGTCAACCGCAATGGTGATGCGGGGTTCTCCACTCTTTCCCGCGCTCTTCCTTTGCTTGCTTTGCGTCTCGGTGCTCTTTCAAGTAGGCTTTGTGTTTGCCCCTCCGTCGATGCCGCAGTCGCTCGAGGCACCGTCGAAATTGCGCCAAGCGCAGCACACGGACGTGCTTCTCGAACAGGTAACTACGGACTCGCAGCTTGTGCCAGCACCTAGCAACTTGCAGCTCGTGCTGGCACCTACCGACGCACAGCCCGTGCCATCATCTACCGACGTGCAGGCTTCTCCATCGCCTACAGACTTGCAAGCTTCTTCAGCACCTACCGCGTCGCAGCTTTTGCCAGCGCCGAGCAACTTTCAGTCCGTGCCGCCATCTCCCGACTTGCAAGCTTATTCAGAGCCTACCGACGTACAGCCCGTGCCATCATCTACCGACTTGCAGGCTTCTCCATCGCCTACAG
>NW_012156437.1:120353-123619 GCF_000151545.1 Saprolegnia parasitica CBS 223.65
TTGCCAGCGCCGAGCAACTTTCAGTCCGTGCCGCCATCTCCCGACTTGCAAGCTTATTCAGAGCCTACCGACGTACAGCCCGTGCCATCATCTACCGACTTGCAGGCTTCTCCATCGCCTACAGACTTGCAAGCTTCTTCAGCACCTACCGACTCGCAGCTTTTGCCAGCGCCGAGCAACTTTCAGTCCGTGCCGTCATCTACAGACTTGCAAGCTTCTTCAGTGCCTACCGCCTCGCAACGCGTGCCGTCATCTACCGACTTGCGAGCTTCTTCGGCACCTACCGACTCGCAGCTTTTGCCAGCACCGAGCAACTTCCAGTCCGTGCCGCCATCTCCCGACTTGCAAGCTCATTCAGAGCCTACCGACGTGCAGCCCGTGCCATCATCTACCGACGTTCAGGCTTCTCCATCGCCTACAGACTTGCAAGCTTCTTCAGCACCTACCGCGTCGCAGCTTTTGCCAGCACCGAGCAACTTTCAGTCCGTGCCGCCATCTCCCGACTTGCAAGCTTATTCAGAGCCTACCGACGTACAGCCCGTGCCATCATCTACCGACTTGCAGGCTTCTCCATCGCCTACAGACTTGCAAGCTTCTTCAGCACCTACCGACTCGCAGCTTTTGCCAGCACCGAGCAACTTCCAGTCCGTGCCGCCATCTCCCGACTTGCAAGCTCATTCAGAGCCTACCGACGTACAGCCGTCTCCATCATCTACCGACGTGCAGGTTTTCCCAACACCTACCGACTCGCAGCTTTTGCCAGCACCTATCGACTTTGACCAAGCGACCTTTCAACGTGGCCATGTCTCGCGCTTCCCAGATGCGACGCGGGGCATCGTCATCTGCCTCCACGAAAAGATTGCTGCGATGGGCATCTCGCTCATCCAAGAACTCCGATGGCTCAACAACACGCTGCCGATTCAGGTCTACACGTGCTTCCCCTCGGAGCTCTCGAACGATACGCGGTCGCGTATCCTGGCCGCCGACGCCCTCGACGCCATCGAGATGGTCGATGTGTGTCAGCTCTTGGTCGACCACACGCCATATTTACGCAACGTGTGGGACGCGACAACGTACCAGAGCTACTACATCAAGATCCTCGCACTGCTGCACACGCACTTGGACGACGTTCTGGTCCTGGACGCCGACGACATCTTTTTGAGCAACCCCGATGTGCTCTGGGGTCTCCTCCCGTTTCAAACGACAGGCACGCTCTTCTTCTACGACCGGCAGCTCGACTACACCCAGTTTTTCAACACGCCCACGTCTTACAACGAGACGTTGCTCCACACCTTGCTGCATTCGTTTCCCTATGCGCGCTTCAACCTGACGCGGCCCGTGCTCTCACCGCAGCTGCAGCAGTCCAAGGCGTGGCAGCACGCGACAGCGCACGAACAAGACTCGTCGGTCGTGCTGCTGCGAAAGAGCCGCGTCGGGCACGCAATGTTGCAAGTGCTATGGCACCTCGTCCACGAATTGCGTCACGAATCCACGTACGCGGGGTATGGGTTGTCCTGGTCTGTGACAATATTTTCCATTTTTAGTTGAAAGATTGATATTTTTCACCTGACGACATAGGGGCGACAAGGAGTACTTTTGGCTTGCGTGCGTCTTGGCCAATGCCTCGTATGCGTTTTCCGAGCACGCGGCCGCTGTCGTGTCACTGCCCGACGACATGGCGCTGCACAACGAGACACTTTGCGGAAGCCTCGCGCACTATGTGCCTGAAGCCAGTGTTGATCCGCCGCTCCTCTATATCAACGGACAGTACATTCTCACGCCACCACGCGAACTGGACGACGCCCTGCAGCCACACAACACATCGTGGGCGACCCAAATGGAAGACGCTTTGATTGCCGCAATCCCTCAGTACGTGACACCTCGCCACGCGGAGCGGGAGTTTGTGCCATTTCGAGGCGAGCTCAGTGATACCTGCTTGATCGGTCAAGGCGCCAAGCGCATCGCCGCCGTCGGATACCACGAGATTCTCACGCGGCGCATTCAAAACACGATCGCGGCCGCGCAAGAACTGCACCCTAGCACGCAAAGCAGCTCGTCGTAAAAACAAGCATGACTCGTTCATCGCAGCGACACAGCATGCACCTGTCGTATGGATGGTGTTGGCCGGTATTTGTGTGCAACAAGTGACTGCGCTGTCTAGCACGGTGAGAACGGGCAGTGCCGATGAGCCTTTTGGCTGCCGATGGGCCCGCGTCAGCATTAACGACGCGCTTCGACATCTTGGCTTCGAGCCCCTCGACGACCACGCTCTGGGCCAATACTCCGTTGGTCTATCTAGTTCGACCTGGGGAATAGGCAATGAATGCGCCATGCTCTCTCGGTTGGACCACATCCAGAAAAGAAAAGCCAAAGATAGGAATCTGACGGTCTAACGAGTGAGTCCTTGCTCGGAAGGGCAACATCAATAGCATATTTTTTGCCAGTTGGCTACTGAGAGGAACTATCTGATACTGTATCTGATAATATCAGATACAGTATCAGATCGAGTGACATATTGGCACATGCATCCAATCTCGACCACGCACGCAGACTACATCGACAAAGGGAGAGCTTTCTGAAGTTAAAGCTCTCCAGCGATACGCATTGACACATTTGGCCGGACATGGAGTAACCACAGCCTAGACACAACACATGACGGTACTCTGCGACCCTTCAAATACTCGGTATTTGTTTACATACGCAGACGATGTGTTCGATACTGTTACAACGAAAACTTGGTTAACAACGACAACAGGAGCACACGAAATTACTCGTGGGCCGTCTCGAGCTTGGTGTAGGCCGTCGATGCAGGCCAGAACTTGGCACGGCGGGAGCGACCGAGCCCCCACGCTGCAAGCACGGCCATCAATAGTACGAAAGCGACAGGTGCGAGCTGGGTAGGCGGCGCAGCGGACGTTTCGTGGATCTGGCGCAGACGGAGGCTCACGCCACTGATGGCACGGCTATTGTGCTGTGCGACCTTCTCGAGCGTGAGCTGCACTTCGCGCAATGTTGCTTGCTCTTTTCCTCGAGCTCCTTGCGCGCGGTCTCAAGGAGTTGGAACCCCGTCGTCTGTTCAAGGCGCGCGGCCTCCACGGCGTGACGCAGCTGCGTCACCGTGAGCTGCATCTCGCGCAGCGTCGCCTGCTCTTTTTCCTCGAGCTCCTTGCGCGCGGTCTCAAGAAGTTGGAACCCCGTCGTCTGTTCGAGGCGCGCGGCCTCCACGGCGTGACGCAGCTGCGTCACCGTCGTCTCGGCGTCGTCGA
>NW_012156437.1:124837-132839 GCF_000151545.1 Saprolegnia parasitica CBS 223.65
AGCCGTGACGGGGCAGATCCTCACAGGAATGTAGGTAAATATAAAATGCATCCGGATATAGAGCATACAACAACCGAGCCAATTTTGATCGCGCCCTACTCGAGTCAGATTTCGCAGTCATATATAATTTCCTCATTTCGGCGATTTTGGAGCTCTATAAGCCATCCAATCACAGCAAATCATTTATATTATCCCAGCAGCGTTGTTTGATAACACTGACAATCGTTGCTGTGGCGATATGAATCGATTTCTTTCATAGTGGGACTGTGCCCGGCAAGCTGCCGACCAGCTCCTGGTGCTGACCAATCAGCTTCCTCGAAGCTCCTATCGAAGTCGAGCGCCCATGCAAAACTGCGGTGGATGATGCGGGGGGACCGTCGTATCCGAACCGTCCGGATGACTTTTTCGCTTAAATTATATTAAAATGCGCTACACGGCCGCAGATCGGCGCTAGCGTCTCAACGCATGTAGCGCTCAGAGCACAGCTTTTCACGGCGCATGACGACAGCACTTTTCGATGGTACATGTGAGTCCTGCGAAACACATGAAACGAATGAGTCCTTCGAGGCGCATGAAACGAATTCAGATGCGCTGCGTGAGTGATCCAATAGTGCGATGTTGGCCAGGCCTTGAACACACAAACATGAAAACGGATGCCTTTCACGGCCTGCCTCAGGACAAAACTTTGCAGGCACTTTTACCACAAACTTTTCAACGCACTGACCAGGTCTGTTCACAACACTAGCCGCTGCAGACCTCCATTTAGAGCGTCGTCGCAAATCCTGTGGTGCGTGCATTTAGCCAATCGTCGCGCATCCATTTTACAATTGTGCGAGCGCCACAAGCCAGGATTTGCGAATACGCTCTAAATGGAGGTCTGCGGCGGCTCGTGTTGTACACAGACTTGATCAGCATGCTGCTCAGCGCACGCAATACCGTTAGCATCTCGTCGCGTTGACGGTGCTTGGCGCAGAGGTTCTCGACCTGCGCCGGTGAAATTTCGGTCGTCGCGCTCGCAAACACACTTGCAATCGCGGCCGTCTCTTCTGTCGTCAATGTCGTTGAAAAGTAGTGCTGTACGCCCCAGCGCGTGGTGTACCAGGCCAACTACCTCGGTACCGCGACAACGAACAACGAGGCCGAGTACGATGGTCTGATCACGGCGCTCCAGCTACCTCAGCGACTGGCAGTTACGTATCTCACGGTACGCGGCGCCAGCAGCAGTTGCTGATGCAGCAGATGAAGGGCATCTTCCGGGTCCTAGAGGCTCGCTTGCAGATACTGCATGTCCAGGTGCGGGAGCTCGCAGCATGTCTTATGTGCACATGGAAACACCACCCTCGCGAGTTCAACTAAGCAAGCCACGGATGATTCGTCCAAACTCGCACCCGACGACTGTACCGCGTACGCGCATTCCGACGACGGACGGCACGCTGTATTGCCGGCCGATGAACTCCAGCACGTTGAAGAGCTCTTGGTCGCAGACGTTCATCGCACATCTCGTACGTAAGTTTAAGTAGTTGGAGTCTTTAGTATGTACTACTAGTAAAGAGATTCAATCCATATCATATCAAATCAACATGCACCAAGCCGTGTTCTGCTACCTCTGGCCCATGCTCTGCGCCTGCATCTGGTTCGTCTGGCGAGTCCGGAACGATCGCGTCTTTCGCGACGTACCGCTGCCAATCCATTAACGATTGCCGTCAAGGCGGCTGAAACCGAAAGTGATTTCGGCTAGTCGGCAAATTAAACCGACTACGATAACCGGCTGGCGAACCGGTTCGGATAGCCGGCTGGCCGTGGGTGTGCGAGTCGGCTCTCGCTGGTCGTGTGTGTGTGTGTGTGTGTGTGTGTGTGTGTGTGTGTGTGTGTGTGTGTGTGTGGAAAACATCATCACCAAGTGCTACAGAGACATCATCACCAAGGGATTTTCTCCCTTGTGGTGACGCGTGCAATACCCACACTCCGAGTGACTAAAGATGGCGAAGTGATGAGCCATGATAGGCGGCGAAACCTACGAAGAAGCCCCCTTCTTGACTAGAACCTTGATGACTGAACCGTGGTCCACCCAGAGCAAAGGGTAGCAATCTGCGTTCCCAGAGGTCACTCTATAGAGCAATCGCGTGAGCTGTGAGGATAAACAGAGTGCTAATAGGATCATGGGCATCATCTCAAGCCTGGAAATTTCGAATGTGCCGGAGTAAGCCCCTCTGATGCGCGTCTGATAATAGTGCGTCGAATCAGATGCGCGAAACCGCTCCCTTTGGATACTTTTTTGTAATTTGGCTGCGATCCTTATCGTGCCATCTTCACAATCCAGTGACAGAGTGTATGCATCACATTTGTTCCCAGATGGGTGCAGCTGCATACGACCAAAACCAGATTTCTATCGCATATGCACTGCTTGGGCTCTTGCTTGCTCTAATTCTGACACAGCTACTCGCCGGACCCAGACAGCGATATCTATGTGCGTGTGCTGTTGATCCTCATACAATCTGTGTCGCGTCAGAAACACCCCTTCTTTCCATCGCAATGCCATCGAACGACTTCATTTTCGCCTTTGCCACATGCAGCTCACGACCTTGCTCTTCTGCCTTGCCTCGGCGTCGGCCGCTATCTTTCGCCAGCTCCCAGACGGCCGCGAGCGCACGCAGGAGGAGCTCCGCGCCGTGGCCGACGACGCTGACGTGAACCGCAAGTGCCACCTCCAGAACGCCAACTACATTCCGTCGCTGACGCCAGGCAAGTACGTGGACTCGGCGTTCCACAACTGCTTTCGCACCGCGGCCCAGATCGACGAGCTCTTCAACACGTTCGTGGCACAAAACCCAAAGAACGTCTTCAAGGAGGCGGTTGCCAATACGACGCGCGGCCAGACGATCTACGCCTACACGCTGCGCAACGGGCCGCCGAAGCAGCAAGCGATTTACGTGCAGAGTCTCATCCACGCCCGCGAGTGGGTGGCCGGCTCGTCCAACTTTTACACCGCCTCCAAGCTCCTCGACGACATTGTCAACAAGGTGCCGAGTGTCACGGACGCCTACGACGTGATTGTGGTCCCGATCTTCAACCGCGACGGGTACGACCTCACGTGGTCCGGCACGCGGTACCAGCGCAAGAACGCCAACGGCGTCGACCTCAACCGCAACTATCCGGGGCCGTTCGACAACCCACGGCCGCCATTGCCGTCGGCCGACGACTACCCGGGCCCGCGCCCGCTCAGCGAAGTCGAAAGTCGCACACTGCACCAGTGGCTCAGCGCCAAGCCCCAAGGGTACCTCGCGGGCTTGATTGATCTTCACGCGTACGCTGGCCTTGTCTTGATTCCAGTCGGCGACACGGAAGACAAGCTGCCAGTCGATGGGAAGCTCAAGACATTGGGGACTCGCCTGGGAAGCGCCCTTGGCGGCTACAAGTCGGGACGGCCGTATGAACTTCTCTACAAGGCGTACCATACGTTCCAGGACTATGGGTTTCGCACATACAGCGTGCCGTCGATCACGATCGAGATGAAGGGCAATGACTTTGTCGCGCCGGCCTCGACGATCCGGACCCGCGGCCTGGAAATCTACAAGGGCCTCACGCAGTACGCCAAGGAAGTCGCGATCTACGCCAAGACGCGCGACCTCTAAGGTCTATCTCGATGCGTTAAGATGTTTGTCGTCTTGCAGTAACGATATTTCGTTTCCGAGTTGTATCGTTTGTATTCAGGGTCAGAAAAAGAGAACTCTGGTGCAGAATTATATAGCCGAGAAATGGGCTATATGTGTCGAAAGCACCGCGTTGGCCAGTTGATTTGGTTGAAAACAACTTGCGTTGGAGACAAAGTTGCATTTGTTGGCTTTTTGTACTCGGACGGGGCGACGTGAGATAGTCCACGGTTGGACATCCCAACCGCGCTACGGCGTCCATACACCACCAACACGTGGAAGAGTTGTCCATTGCGCCGTTCTTCACTTAATAGGTTTGCTTACTAGAATCGTACCGAGCAGGCAAAAGTTTACCACATGGAGATTTACTTGACCGCCTTGTCGGTTGGCGGCGTGGCAGTCGCGAGACCATAGAGGCTGTTGAGCGCCATGACAAGGACAGCGGCGGTGCCGACCATCCATGCGTTGCCGCGGTGGGGCTGCAACCCTTGCGCATACGCATACGTGTGGTAGACACGAGCGGCCGTAAACGTGCCGAGCGCGCATGTCGTGACCGCCTCGACGCCGCCCGACTGGACGGCGCCCCACGCGACAATGAGGCCGATTGGGATGTTTTCAAGGTCGTTGCGCACGATGCGCTCCCAGCGAATGTCCTGTTCGCGGGCGGCGGTCGTCGCCGCCGCCGTGTCGACGCCAAAGGTCTGCGCCTGCTTGGTCGGGTTGAACTGCTTGAAGATCTTGTCCTCGGGCGGACGGCTACCCGCGGCGAACCGCTTCCCGCCTTGAATCGCCGTCGTCAAGAGACACTTGGTGTAGAGCACAACGCTGCTCGCGACCCACGCCTTGGACGCTCCGAGCATCGTTGATTTTTTAAAGCTTCGCTGGAAGTCGCAACATAGTTTTAGTGTCAGATGGTAAATAGTGTGAAATGACGTGGCAGCGCCTGCGATGGATCATTTTGACGCGGCCGTTGGCATCGAAATCTGCCTCGTACATGCAGAGTATTTTTCAACAAGCCATACGACTTTATACAATTCAACGACGACAGAGACGGGGTCTTTTCAGGCGCTGCTAAGAAGTCGACTTTTCGCCGACCAGATAGACTCCCAATGGCTATCTGTCAATCGAATCACCTATTGTCCCACTCGAGCGGCGCTCTTGTGGAAGGCGAGGCAGGCGCTTGATGCGTAGTATCTTCCTCTCTCAAAGGCCGAGCGCTTTTAGGGACATCGAATGTATTGGTGCGCCTG
Source organism: Saprolegnia parasitica CBS 223.65 (assembly GCF_000151545.1). Lineage (NCBI taxonomy): Eukaryota > Oomycota > Saprolegniomycetes > Saprolegniales > Saprolegniaceae > Saprolegnia > Saprolegnia parasitica. The sequence goes on from NW_012156437.1 coordinate 129,738, forward strand.
CCCGGTCGGTGGTGGCCGGCAGGTGTAGCTTTATGCTACGGGCTTCACATCGGTGAATGGTTCGTGAGCCGGTTGGTGTTGTTCGGACTTTGTGAGCCGTTGCACGACGATGAGCGACATGCGCCTGGGCTCCCGTCTCATTGCAACTTCGAGAACCCGGAAGACGGCGTCAGTGGCGGGCCTACGAGCACCCACCGTGCACAGTCACAGGCCTCTATCGACGACTTCTCGCTGAACACCTCTTTTACTACTTTCAAATGGTCCTGACGTGGGCTCCACTACAGGTTTCGCGCCATCGTTGGCAACCTATTGGCAGCATTGTGAATGTACCACACAAACGCTGTAGCCTACTAGAGCGTACGCATGAAAAATCGGTGTCGCTATGACGAGTAGAATGTAGCCTCGATCATCCGCCGTGCTGGGCTCAGAACGTGCGCTACATCCATCCTTGTATACACGCACGAGGCGCTTCGCTGTACACCCGCTTGTGCTCCCTCATCAGGAACGAGCTACATCGCTATCAGGTTGGCGCCCTCTCCGCTGTGGATTGCTATCAGTTTTGGCGCCAAGCGATCATACCGTGCGATCAGCTTTCCTGCTGTACCCACACATACGAACCGAATGAGCCAATCAGATCGTTTTGCGTTGTGTCAATGTGGAACATGTCGCAATTGTTGCTGTGACCCATTGTGCCAACTTAGCTTGGCGAGCTAGTCACTTGCCATTTTGTTTCCTTCATGGACGCGACCCACCACCTCACGTACAGAGTCGACGACGTTGAATACGTCGCTGTCTACGACACGACCGTGCAGCACATTCCGCTGCGCAAGGACCTCTCGCACCTTCGGCCGCCGCCGCCACGCCTCACAGACAAGCGCGACATCTTCATTGGCGTCACCGCCTACCGCGACGGCGTCAAGTGCGGCTTTACACTGTGGACGGCCTTTTCTCGGGCGGCCCACCCCGAACGCGTCTTCTTCGGCGTTGTCGACCAGACCCTCGACGGCGACGTTGCCTGCTTCAATGCCTACTGCGAGCGCGCGCGCGAGACGTGGCCAGACGAGCCGTGCAAGTACCAATCGCAGATCAAGATCGACGCGCGGTCGGCAACCACCTCGAAAGGCCCGGTGGTGTCCCGCGCGCAGCTGTACCCGCTCCTCGGCGACCAAGGGTTTAGCATGATGATCGACTCGCACGTGCAGTTTGCGCAGAAGTGGGACGACTTGATCATTGCCGAGTGGGCAGCGACGGAGAACGAGATGGCCGTGCTCTCCAACTACCCGATCAATTACGACCACTTGGATGCAGACGCGACGTTTACGGGCAACTACGCCCCCCACGTGTGTAACTTTATGCCGCGCCCGGCCGCCAGCTCCGTCATCTACTACTCGGGCATCCTTGTTGCGTACAACTTTGAGCACCCGCTCTTGTCGGTGTCGTGGGCTGGCGGCTTTTCGTTTGGGAAGAGCCACTCGTGGCATCGCGCCCCCATGGACCCGTACATGAACTGGGTCTTCTGGGGCGAAGAGTTCCTGCACGCGTACCAGCTCTGGACCCGGGGCTACGACATGTACTCGCCGAGCCGCCATGGTAACGTGGTCTTTCACAACTGGACCGACAACGGCGACAAGCACCGGTACGCATGGGTCTTTTGTGTTGACGATGGACACAATATCGTCTGTAGATTTACCGACAATGTGACACGCGTGACCACGCAAGCCGAGCACGACCGAGAAGAAGCCATGGCGTACAACCGGTTCCATTTGATCTTTCAGCAACCGTTCAGCGGCGAGGTCGACTCGCGCGAGATCGACAAGTACGGCAGCGGCAGCGTGCGGTCCCGCGAGCAGTTTATGAAGTTTTCCAACATCTCAATGACGAACGCCCGCAAGGACTTTGCCGCGTGCAACCAGCTGCACTTTGTGCCGTACACGGACCCGACCGAGCTCGAGGCGCTGCTTCCAGGGTGGCGCTTCGCCGACTCGACGGGCCTTTTGAGAACAGACGCTGTCACCGTCAACAACTCGGTGCTCCACGACCTGCGAGGCAAACTCGACGACGCCGAGACGACGGTGACGCAGCTGCGTCACGCCGTGGAGGCCGCGCGCCTCGAACAGACGACGGGGTTCCAACTTCTTGAGACCGCGCGCAAGGAGCTCGAGGAAAAAGAGCAGGCGACGCTGCGCGAGATGCAGCTCACGGTGACGCAGCTGCGTCACGCCGTGGAGGCCGCGCGCCTTGAACAGACGACGGGGTTCCAACTCCTTGAGACCGCGCGCAAGGAGCTCGAGGAAAAAGAGCAAGCAACATTGCGCGAAGTGCAGCTCACGCTCGAGAAGGTCGCACAGCACAACAGCCGTGCCATCAGTGGCGTGAGCCTGCGCCTGCGCCAGATCCAGGAAACGTCCACGCAAGTCTACACCGAGCTCGCGTTGGTGGTCTTGGTACTGGTGACGGTGCTCACCGCCCTCTTTGGTCGCTGCTGGGGCAAGCGCGGATCGAAATCGGTCAGCTACACCAAGCTTGAATCGACCGACTGAGCGCTCTGGCGACGTGACTATCTTCATTTATGTATCTCTTCCTAGTGCAAGAGAGTAGTAGATCATTCATTAAATCATTTATTATTTGTGTGCATCAACCCTGTTTGTTACACAACACGGAAACAAATCCGTGGGTCCGCAGATGTAGCCAATCATCGCACGTCGACACGACGTTAGACACTTATTGACGCTACCTGAAGGATTGGACAACACTATGAAAGCACACTGTCATAGAAGAAGTGTCTTACCTCCCTTTAGGGGGTGGCTCTATCCTGTCGAACGTAGTTGCTCATGTTGTGTTTCCTTTCTCCAACATCAACGCACCGGGTCCCATTGACAGATCAGTGTTCGCCGACGTCGTGCCCCGTCAAGGACGCGCTTGCAGCTACCGACCCGCCACCTGGGCATCGATGAAGCCTTCTACGAGACGCCGTAGCCGCCACAGCCGAGCTCTGGCCATCTTACCCAAGCACGCCGACTTCGTCTACCAAGTGACGCTCCGTGCGGTCAAGTTCCGCGCACATTTGCACTGGCTCGACAGGGCCGACCAAGCGTGCTTCTT
>NW_012156437.1:133775-137611 GCF_000151545.1 Saprolegnia parasitica CBS 223.65
AACGCCTGGCGAGTCCGGAACGATCGCGTCTTTCGCGCCGACCTACCGCTGCCAAGTCAATGGACGATTGCCGTCAAGGCGGCACGCGTCGCTCAACTGCACTTGCACCACAGCCTCATCCAAGAGCCCGAGCAGCCTGCTCTTCGTCAACTTCGCCGGCTCCTCGCCCAACACGAGTGACCGCGACGTCACCTCGTTCCGCGGATCGCGCTCCTGCCTCCGCCTGCCTAAATCAAGTCCCTCAACCGAGTACACACAAAGAAGAAAGTCCGACAATTTTATTTAGCATAGTTTTATCTATTGTAATAGACGACCCACTTCAACAACAGCGCATTCCAGCCAACACACCTAGCCCCAACCGAGAGCATTAGAATAATAGAGGTTTTTCGCAACTCATTTACTTTTGACTTTGACTTTTGAGTTTCGCTCTCTGCAATTTGATTGGCTGCTGAAAAAAGTCCACGACTTCGGCGAAAGTCAACGTTGAGCAAATGGGCCCAAAAAGTCAACGTTCATTTGACTTTTCGGGACTGCTCGTTTCGGTATCCGGCAGTCGTATCCGTAAGCGTTCGGCGGCCGCTCGGCGAAATCGATGGTAGGCTCCACTGAGCTCGGCTCAAGCGGCTAACTTCGTGAACGCGCTCTATGCCGCGTGTCGAGGTGACGTCGTGCGAGTTATGCGCATCTTACAGCGTCTACGCGTCAATCGTCTGTTCCGTATACAGCGACCCCCGCCGCGAATCAACTTTGTCAACGGCTTCGCTCTCGACGATGCCACCGCCGTCGAGCGGTACCGCTTCACCATCTCGCAGTTGCAGTAACTCGCGGATCGACTCATCCCGAGTGCTGTGGACCAGTTGTGGACCGTCCTTAACGACGCGGCAAGCTGGGTTCTTGAGCATGTTCTTGGCGACCTGATCCCATCGCTGCATGATGCCGCGCGGCTCTGCAAGCCACGGCTGCACCTCACTCATGCACTGGCACAAATTGACATCGTCTTGAGGCGAGAACTGCGACCTGGACGCTGATGCTTGCGAGGGCTGGCTAGTAGAGCCGCTCTCTTCGTCCCCGTCCCTGCTGCGCATCGGCCTGACGAAACTGGTGGCGGCAGCCGCGTGCTCGTATCCGTACATTTATCCGGCACAAACTACTTTTGAGTTTCAACGGGCTTGCGAAATACGCGTTTTGATCTTCGTTGAAATTCAATAGAAGAGCTCAAAAGTAAAGTCAAAGTCAAAAGTAAATGAGTTGCGAAAATCCTCTAATAAGACCCAATCGTGGCATGCTGCTCGTTGACGTGAATAAACATCATATCTATCTATCTATTGTTGACGCAAATGTTGAGTTATGTGTACTAGTATTAAAGTATGTGGCTGCAGACTATTTTCTAATGTGGCTGTTGTTGTCCTTGACGTTGTTTACCTGCTGGTCTTCGAGCGCCACCAAAAAGTCGTCGAGTTGACGGTGCTTGGCGCAGAGGTTCTCGACCTGCGCCGGTGAAATATCGGTCGTCGCGTTCGCAAACACACTTGCAATCGCGGCCGTCTCGTCTGCCGTCAACGTCGTCGCAAAGTAGTGCTGCACCATGAGCGTGGCTTGGGTAGCGTCCATGGCGCCCATGTATAGCTGCTCGTCGATGCGGCCAGGGCGAATGAGCGCCGGGTCGAGCTTCTCCGGGTGGTTGGACGTCATGATGAGGATACGACCCGGCGTGTCGACGACGCCGTCGAGGACATTGAGGAGGCCGCTGAGGTTGAGCTTGTTTTGGGGCGTAAACTTGGTCATCGACTTGATGCCACCCGCGCTCGCCAGACTGGCTGCGACAGCGGCGTCGAGCATCATGCGGTCTTCGTCGTCGGACGGGACACTGGTCGGCGAGTCCTTGCGCATGTGAACGACCTCGGACGCGCAGTCAATATCTTCCATCACAAACACCACCTTGTCGTAGCTCAGCTTGACCGGCATGTCTTCGCCCGGCACATTCATGCGCAAATCGAGCATGCAGTCCATGAGCTCTTGGTTCGTCTTGACATTCGCGAGCGAAATGTTGACGATATGGCGCTTCGTGTGCTGTGCGATCGCCTTGATGAGGCTCGTCTTGCCCGTGCCCGGTGGCCCGTGGAGCAGAAACCCGAGCTTGTACGGAAAGCCTTGGATCGCGTACTTGCCGCTCTTGGCCGTAAACGTGTCGAGGAGATCGAGAAGCGCGGTCTTGGTCTCGAAGAAGAGGTTCTCGAACGTCTTGTGGTCACTTAACGCGTAGCGCTTAAAGAGCGGGGCCGACGGTGTGCTATCGTCCTCAGACGACGATGCCGCCGGCGGTGATGCGCCCCCCGACGCCACATACATGTAGCGGGTCTTGTCGCGGAGCTTCTTGGCGACGATCGCATCTTGGTACGCCTGAAAGGCCGTGTTGACAAAAGTGTCGATGCGAGCACCCGCGTCGACACCCGACGCCCGGAGCTTGAACGTGATCGTCGACTCCTTCATGCTGCGCTGGTTGCTGTTGCCGCCACCGCTCTCGCCGGCTTCGTACACGTCGTGGTAGAACCAGAGCCCGTCTTCTATCTCGATCCACTCGCCGATTGGCGGGAGTGCGTTCACCGTGAGAATGGTCACGTCGACGTCGAGCTCCCGCGTGTCCCAGTAGTCGCGGCCGTTGGGATTCGGCGCGTCGTCGCCGAGACGCGACACAATGTCCGTGTCGAGGGCCTCGACGAGCTGGTACCGACCCGACGGCTTGTGCGCCATGACCATGTGCTTGGTCAAGTAGTTTGCGATCGCGCGCTGAAGGATGTAGTTCATGTCGCTTTCGTCGTAAATCTGGCCGTGGGACGCCATGTAGTGCTTGGCACTGATGACTCGCAGCGTCGACCGGCGGCCAAACGACAACACAGAGAGTAGATTGTCGACAAAGTCGCCAAGCGAGATGGACCCGGCGGTGTCGTAGAGCTGCTTGAGCACGATCGGGAGGAGAATGCACATGGCTGTCTCCGTCTTGTTGGCGCGCATCGACGAGAACATGCCGAGCTGCATCATTTGCGACTCCATGGCGACGAGGTGAAATGCAATTTGACAAGTCGAAAGCCACTCGACCACGACGACCATCACTGGCGTCTCATGCTTGGAAGAAAGCTTTCGTGCTCGTATTTTTGTATGCGGCGTGGAAACGACCAGCACTCAGTACTTGGGTTGCTGCACTATTTGTTGTCGGCATGTTGCAGCGTGCTGCGTTCCGTGCAACGGCACCATGCGCCGAACCTCTTGGGGAAGCTCGCTCTCTCGCGACGCCTGTAACATTGATATGGCCGATCCTTGGCACTCTATATAGGTACATTAGCTCTGTGGTTGCGTAAGGAATCGTCTCGCTTTGGTGCGAGGTTCTGGAGCGCTTTTGGCAAGCAGGATGACACCGCTGTGCTGTCGCGTGGCTGCTGGGTGCTGGCAAGGCGACCAACAGATGTCGTCATGATCGTTTTGATTGGCTGAGATGGTCACAGAGCGCACGGATTGGCTGATTATTAGCGAATCAAACGCCAGTATTCAAATGGGCATTGAATTCGTTGTTGTTGTTGAATTGGGTCCTCTATTACAATAGATAAAACTATGCTAAATAAAATTGTCGGACTTTCTTCGTTGTGTGTACTCGGTTGAGGGACTTGATTTAGGCAGGCGGAGGCAGGAGCGCAATCCGCGGGACGAGGTGACGTCGCGGCCACTCGTGTTGGGCGAGGAGCCGGAGAAGCCGACGAAGAGCAGGCTGTTCGGGCTCTTGTACGAGGCTGTGGTGCAAGTGCAGTTGAGCGACGCGTGCCGCCTTGACGGCAATCGTCCAT
>NW_012156437.1:137755-144597 GCF_000151545.1 Saprolegnia parasitica CBS 223.65
AGGTAGCCGGGGAGCGTGGCCGGCAAGGTCACGCCCAAGGGGGACCGTGACGGCGTGAAGCGTGCTCCACACGTCCTTGATGAAGTCACAGTCTACGAGGAAGTGGCGGTACGTCTCGTGCGCGGGGCAGAAGAGGCACGCTTGGTCGGCCCTGTCGAGCCAGTGCAAATGTGCGCGGAACTTGACCGCGCGGAGCATCACTTGGTAGACGAAGTCGGCGTACTTGGGTAAGATAGCGTCGGGTAGCCGGAGCTCGGCTGCGGCGGCTACGGCAGCAGGCGCCTCGTAGAAGGGCATTGAATTCGTCAACCGCCGGCACGAGTGCCAACAAACAACGGCACTGCGTCCTAGTCGATCGCATCACACGTCGTCGATCGAGGGTCTCTGATTGATTTTGCGCGCTTGCGTCTGATACTCTATACGGCGCGAACGCAACAACTGTGCTACTTGTACAATACGGAGGTCCACTCCAAGCCGCTTTGCTCGCAGTCATGGTCGACTCAGAATAGCTCGATTCCACAGCCACACTAATAGTACAACAGCCAAAATCCAAGTACTATCAGCATGGACAATGCGGAAGCGCGCTATAATAGCAACTGACAACAACACCGACAACCGACAACAGTGCATTAACAGCCCAACAGCACAGAGTTGCTGATCAAGCCGAGCTCAAGATGCTCTCATCGGTGGAATTTCGTTCCAACTGACAGGACATCGATCTTGCAGACACGGTTGGGGTATCATCAGACTACAATGTCGCCTCACTAAAATCCTCTTCCGGTGAGGAGACAATTTGTGAGTGTTAGTTGCTCGCAACGCACTGGCATTGAATGGAGGCTCTGTTGAATCAGGCACTCCGCACGATACTAGTGCTCTGGACACAGTAGCTTTAGAAGTATTGCCATGAGTGATGCCCGTGATTATGGATGGGAAGATTAAAGCGTGATGTTGACCGCGGCGGCGTGCCAATGCAATCAATTGCTTTTTAACGTTTTAAAGAGCGCTCTGAATCCGTCGTCAAGCCTTGCGCGTGTTGTACGACGGCAGCGGTGACACGGCGTATTCTGCTCTGCTCTCCGTAGTGTCTATTGTCAATGTACCAACTATGGGCGATTCCATTTCAAACTTGATTTCGTCGACCAAGTGGCACCGGCGTCCTGGTGCGGTGCCTACAAGATGGCACTACGAGCTTACCGGTATTTCTTTCTGACGTGCACCAAATATATCTTGGGTCGCGCCTCGCTACTGTTGTACGGCTTGCACGTCGACGTGCCCTCGCATTCCGGGCTCTCCAGTGTCCTCTCCCAATCTACCAACTCTTGGCGATTTCGTTTTTAAATGCGAGGTCGTCGGTCGACCGCCATGCGTTGCGGCCCACGACCCAGAGAGGATTGCTTCCATCCTTTCCAAACATTTCAATTTGAAAAACATTGATTGCTTCATTGGCGCGTGCCGTGCAAACTAACGGTATACAATGGCGCGAAACACGCTGCCACACACTACTCTACCACTACGAGCTTACTCGTCGGACTCTTCCCAGTTCAACGTGCGCTCGATCGCCTTCTTCCACTGCTTCACGACCTTCTCGCGGGCTTCGGACGCCATGGAGGGTTCCCAATGGCCCGCGACCTGCCAGTTGACGCGGAGCTCGTCGACCGTCTTCCAGTAGCCAACCGCGAGACCAGCCGCATACGCGGCACCGAGCGCCGTCGTCTCGGCCACGCGCGGGCAAATCACCTTGGCGTCGAGGAGGTCGGACTGGATCTGCATGAGCGTCTTGTTGACCGTCATGCCGCCGTCAACACGGAGCGACGTGAGCTTCATGTTGGCTTCCTCCTGCATTGCATGGACGACGTCCATGACCTGGAACGCAACGGCTTCAAGCGCGGCACGCGCGAGATGCTCACGCGTCGCGTAGCCCGTGAGGCCGCAGATGACACCCCGCGCGTCATCACGCCAGTAGGGCGCGAAGAGGCCCGAGAAGGCCGGCACAAAGTAGACACCGCCATTGTCCTCGACCGCGTTGGCAAGGTCCTCAATTTCCGAGGCCTTGGAAATGATCTTGAGGTTGTCGCGGAGCCACTGGACGACCTGGCCGGCGACTGCGACCGAGCCTTCGAGAGCAAACACCGTCGGCTCGCTACCGAGCTTGTATCCGACCGTCGTCAAAAGGCCCTTGCTCGACGGAATGATCTTGGTGCCCGTGTTCATCATAAAAAAGCAACCGGTACCAAACGTGTTCTTGGCCTGGCCGGCCTCAAAGCACGTCTGGCCGAAGAGCGCGGCCTGCTGGTCGCCGAGCATACCAGCGATCGGGACGTTCGGGAGCGAGCCGTCGTCGGCGCCGTGGCCGTAGACTTCGGACGACGACCGGATTTCCGGCAAAATCGCACGCGGGATGTTGAGAAGGTCGAGGAGACCCTGGTCCCACTGCTGCGTCTCGAGCGACATCAAGTTGGTACGCGACGCGTTCGAGACGTCGGTCGCATGCACCTTGCCGTTCGTGAGCTTCCAGAGAAGGTACGTGTCGATCGTGCCAAATAGCGCATCGCCGGCTTCGGCGGCCGCGCGGAGGCCCTCGACGTGCTCGAGCAGCCACATAATCTTGACCGCCGAAAAGTACGTGGCGACGGGCAGGCCGGTGATGGCCCGGAACCGGTTGATCGTATGGTCGTGCGTCAAGTGGTGCACAATGTCAGCCGTCCGCATGTCGTGCCACACGAGCGCGTCGTGGTACGCGGCGCCCGTATGGCGGTTCCAAATGACCGACGTCTCGCGCTGGTTGGTAATACCCACGGCGGCGACGGTCGGGTTGCCCGCCTTGAGGAGCGTCTGCTTGATGCACGTGTTGACGTTGGTCCAGATCTCCTCGACGTCGTGCTGGCACCAGCCCGGGTGCGGGTAGATCTGGTTGTGCTCCATCTGGTGCGACGCGGCAATGTTGCCTTGGTGGTCGAAGAGGATGAAGCGCGTGCTCGTCGTGCCCTGGTCAATCGCGCCAACAAATGCCATGGTGAGTCGAGGAGTCCGGCGAACGAGGCAACTTGGAAAATGAGGACGCGGTAGCCTGACGCTCGGCGTATCCGGATCATTATCCGGCACCTCGTGGCGAATAACTTCAACATGGTCCAAAGGCAACTTCAAGGTGGCACTGCGGCCGACGCCGTGAAGGTAGGACGCGACGGCAGAGGTGGTCAGACTAAAATACCCTTGGCACTCGATTCTTGGGTGCACACACATGATTCTTTCATACTAGCACTGGATCGAACGTGGGTATGAAGCACGGCCCGCGAGCGCCAAGCAAGGGCGCGACGACTGCGACCTGCGATGGAAGCGGTAGCGCTATCAAATGGGTTGCTGCTGTGGGCGTCACAAAGACAGGCCGCGCGCTTGAAGTCTTGCACCAATGAAAAAGAGACATGCTGTTGATTCAACGTGTGTAGAAGCCCCTTCACTTGGCTGCACGCGTCTTGATTGGAAAGGCTGGGGGTGGCGCGCGACGGCTGTCGAGTCGACGCAAGCTAAGCGTTGCATCAACACTGCAACGCATGGCTCGTCCACGGCAGCGTACTTTATCGGCGTACACTAGACGTCGAGGAGCATACCACTATTAGCTTTTAAAGGACGTCGACGCAGCACCCCGTGCAAAAAAACGGGTTGTCGAGTGGACCAAGCGCGTCGAAACTTCACTTCAATGTGGGCTTCAAAAAGTGTGTCGTCGCGAGCATCTGGTCTTAATCGAAAGACCGATTACGATAGCGTGATTGGTCGAAAACCACGACCTGCACCCATCATGCCTTGCCGCAAGCAGACCGACGATGCGGCAGACGCCACATGGGTGCCAAGGATTATCCTTCGAGAGGATCACCCGCGGACGCGAACGCCTCCGAATGGCAAGCGAGAATTTTTGATTATTACAAGCCATTTTTTAAATTGATTTGTGCATTGTTGACGCCACCTCGAAGGTTTGGACGTGCGGCAGTGTGCCTTTAGCACGACGTGGGCGCGGCGCCAGGATGCAACCAGCCGTGGCGCGCCATCTTCTTGTGCATCTTGCGGAACATCTTGTCGCTGTCGTCGTCGCTGCGTCGGCCATGGCACTGGCCGTGGCGGTGGTGCTTCACCTTGCGCCACACGTCTTCGTGGTCGCCGCGGTGGTCCATTATCTTGTGCCACATGCCATCGCCCGAATGCCCTCCGCTGAGCGGCTCCATCGGACCACGCTCTGCGTCACGCCGGTAAGGATGCCCGAACATGCCATGATGATGGGACCCAGGCATACCATGATGATGGGGCCCTGGCATGTCATGGTGGTGTCCAAACTTGCCGTGGCGATGGCCCCAGCGTCCAAAAAAGCCGTGTGGACCGTCCGAGGGACCGTCGCACTTGCCGCGCGCGAGCATTTTGGCCAGTTTCTTCTGATACTTCATCTCAAAGTACGCTTGCATTGCCTCGGCCGCATCTTCGCTCGAGGCGCCGTTCGATGCCATCGACATCTCGCGCGACAGCTTGTGCAGTTCGTGCAGATGGTAGTTGAATTGCTCCTTGAGCGTCTGCCAGTTGGCCGTCGTGGGCTGCTCCGTGGTCGCATCTTGCTCCGTCGTCACTGGGGTAGGAGCGGGGACTTCCATATTCTTTGTTGTTGGTGCGATGCAGTGAATTGGAGTATGAGGAACGAGATATATTGTCTATGGTTGCGAGGCGTCATGGTCAGTCCAACCTATGTCGGTCAGCGATTGACCGTTGGTACAGATCTTTGGTGAGAATGTACGTCCTCGCCATCACTCGCGCCTTTTGCAGCCAATCAGGGCTGACTCCGGCAGAGGTAGGAGTGACATGCCTTTGCAGTGCCAAGGAGCGAAAGGGCACTCTCTGGTCCTTGAAGGATCCGATGACGAGGCTCCCATGACCTTCAGCGTGCATGAAGAATGCATTTATTCGGTTTGTCAACGATGCACGCCTCCGTAGCGTCAGGAGTGTAGGCGCTATCACAACGGCGCGACGCAACGCTATCTTTTCTGGCCAAGGCTGTGACGCTTTAGCGTCACCAAGCACAAGCAGAGCTATCTATACCAAAGACTCGTAGCGCTCACAACCAATGGCAAATGCAGAACTTGTGTATAGTCTGCTTTCAGCACCACGTCTGCAGGATACGAGGGCACATGAAAAGCGACTTGAACCCATCTGACTTCAACCAATGTACCGCGCGGCTTGCACGCGCTACCCAATTATATATACCGGTATGCAAGGGAACAGCAGTGGCGCGAAGCGTGCTGTTGTAAGCAATCAAGGCATTGTGTAGGACTACAAAAAGTTGCATTTCCGGATCACGTTCCGACGTATCGCCTAAAAGTCACCCGAGAAGACTTGGCCGCCCGGGTCGCTACTGTATGTGTGGCCCGAGTCCCCGTGAAACGTATGGTCGTGGTCACCGCCATCGTCGTGGCTCAGCGCAGCGCCGATCGCAACACCACCAACGAGACCCGCGGCGGCACCGACCGCCAGCCCCGTCCCGACACCAAATTGGGGTCGATCGTCGGCGACGACGACGGGCTGTTGGTGCACATACATGGGTTGTTGCACGACCAGAGGTGGATGTTGCACGTACACAGGGGCCGGTGCCGCCTCCACGACGTGCGGCGGCGGGGCGACTGGCTCGACAACGACGACGTCGCCCTCGTCCGGTCCGCTCTTGTTGCGGCACCACCACCAAATACCCACGACCACGAGAAGGACGGCGATGCCGGCTACGACGAAGACCCAGACGGGCGTCTTCTTTTTCGCGGGGGTCGGTGCAGGTGCTGGTGCTGACGAGCACACGCACGCGTCGCCCTTGATCGGAATCGCGCACGTGGCTGCGCTCGGGCAGCAGCAGGCTTGCTTGACGCCGCTGCTCAACCACGGGCCGCAGTACTTGCCAGGAAGACCCTTGTACGCGTCTTGGCATTGGCCCGTATTGGCACACTTTTGGCACGCGCTGCTCGTCGGCAGTGGAAAGACAAGGGGGGCTGGTGGAGGGGTCGGCGCGGGTGTCGGTGCGGGTGCTGGCGGGGGCGTTGGTGCGGGTGCCGGCGTTGGTGCCGGCGTTGGTGCAGGTGCTGGCGGCGGTGTCGGCTTTGCACCCGTACACAAGCACGCATCTTGCTTGAGCGGAATCGCACAGGTGGCACCAATCGGACAGCAGCAAAACTGTTTGACGCCACTGCTTAGCCAGTTGCCGCAGTACTGACCTGGTAGGCCCTTGAATGCTTGGCTGCACTGACCCGTCGTGGCGCAGACGCCGCACGTGTCTTGTGGTGTCTGGCCATAGGCGCTGATAGCCAAGAGGCCAAAAACAAGGAGCGACCAGAGTCCCATGCGGCGAAAAATCAAATGAGTGGCGCGAGTGCGGTATCTTGTTCTCGTGTCACATTTGCATTGGCAAAAATCCCCAAGGACAGCTCAAATTAGGTTGTTTCGAGGTGGATTAGGACATTCGCACCGACCCCGAAACCCAAGCCATCGACCCAAACAAAGAATTCAAATCCAACGCGCCACGCCGCCAAAACGAAAACAAATGTATCCAGCCAACCGCCCAGCTCCACGCCTCCAGAACGAAAACAAGTCAATATGCCCAGCGCCAAAACGAAAACACTTTCATGTACGACGACCGACCAAGACGCCAAAACAAAACAACTCGACCAGTGTCGGCACCACGAGCAATCAACCTTCATCAACGCCAGACCACCCGACATTTCGCGTCGGTCGCCAAGCCAACGACTTCCATCAGCCCGCGAGTTTAAGTGAGCACCCCCTGTGTACCTTCGGGTGCTGCAGCTCCAGGTCGGCCCACGGTCGCATCC
>NW_012156437.1:145386-151052 GCF_000151545.1 Saprolegnia parasitica CBS 223.65
GGCGCCGAGCGTAATGACGTTCGACTTGATCGCGCCAGTGCCAATGCCAATGCACGCAAAGAGGGCAAACACGAAGAGGCCTTGGGCCGCGTCAATGTTGGCGCCTTCCTTGTCAAACACGCCGGAGACGTTGGTCTCCTTCCAGCCGAGCACGTGCGGGTGCGCGGCGACGGCCATGAGGATGTCGCCAAGAAGGTACCATGTGCCAAAGATCGCAATCGTCTGAAGCGGCCCCAGCGCTCGTCGGCGAGGTACGCACCAAGGAGCGGCGAGAGATAGCAGAGCGACGTCCACGTACTCTTGATCGAGTTGGACGAGACGCCCGTCCAGTGCAAGTGGGACTTCATGTAGTTTTTCAAGCCTTGGTTGATGCCATAGTACGAGAGGCGCTCCGAGACTTCCATGAGGAGGATGAAGCCGCACACTTGGAAGAGGACGCTCTTGAATTGGCGCGGGCGGGCGTCCCACACGGACGCGTAGCCAGCGACCGCGGGGCTCTTGGGCGAAGCGTTGTCGGCCATGGCGCAAAAGCAAAAGTGACGAAGGAATCGGTTGACGCTGCAAGTGTTGCTTACAGAAGAAATTGACTTGTCCCCAGTATACTGTAGCCGCGACGTTTTGGGGACAAGAATGCAGGTGGGGGGTTATTGACCTTACCCACCTGAGGTCTGAGAATCGAAAATCAGACTCTGTTGAGGCGAAACTGGTGGTGCATATCGCAGATGAGTCAATGCGAACCATAGCAGCAAATGGACGGTGCGTCGTCACAAGCACCGTCCGCTCGCTCTGATTTTTGGCTTCTGCTGACTGTGAAAACAATCCTCGCATCGGTACCGTTAGAGGAATATTAGTAGTTAGCATCGCTCGTCCTGTCGCTCCACGTCTATGGAGAGACGCGGGGTTTCTTGAATCGCGTGCTTCCTGAGGAGCTCCCCGGCAATCTGAACGCGCCTGGCCGTACCACATTACATCCATCCACCCTCGACGCCATCTGGCAGCGTATTTGGAGAACGAACCAATGAAAACAGCGGCAAGACGGCTCGTCCAGCCGCAAACCTCAAGCCACCGCCCGTGGCCTCGTGCCGTTGGTTCTAATCATGGTCCGCGCTCACTCGCGGCGGCTACCCTTTCCATGGCATTCCATGCGGTACGACGTTGTCGTCCATTGCGTCGAGTCATCACTAAACGGTCATGGACGGACTACATGACAGTTTGCCCTAGCTCTTCTCAGCGATGTCGTGGTGCTACCGAGCACGGGCGTCGTGCGAGAGCTCACGAAACGTTTTCGGTCAGTTTTTTTGGTGGTGCAATAGAATTTGCCTTGCGTAATCCAGGCAACCTGTAGAGTCCAAGGGTTGTCGCAGCATATGGTGCACCGGATAGCTTTCGTTTTCTATGGCACGGTAATCTTCTTAAGATGAGATGGCAAAGGGCGACACGATCCCTGGTGTACTGAAATGCGGTGGCACAGTAAACTCGTACCTTTGTACTCTCAAAGAAGATAGTTGGAAATCGATGGTTTGACCGACCAGTCAAGACGTTGATCATAGTTGCTGTTATGCCCTCCGTGGTTGGTATTGTGGCACCCAAAATGCAATCCTAGTCGAGCCCAAGTGGGTCCCATGCGCCATAGCCACGTCAGCAGTGCGAGGCACGTAGTGTTGGGTCCCAGTGGTTGGGTACACCATACACGAGAAGGCTCTACAAAACCATGAGCTAGAGTTTGAAAAACAAAGTGTCACGACGTACTCATCCCTCTAAAGGAGATTCGTTCATGTACAAGCTCTAGCGCAATACGTTTGCGCTGACAATGAGGCATCTATGGCCTGCGGCGTTTACGCGTGACAGAGTTGCGCAGCAGCGTGCGGGGTTGAATGGTTACGGCCTCACAGGGAGATGAATGTCCCGAATGATGGCTCTGGTCTTTTGCAGCATTCAAGTTGTGGCTGTTGTAGCCGGCGTCGTCATCACACACGGTTCATGTATGCGCCGTCGTGCTTACTAGTACCGTAGATGTGTGGTATTAACTGTGTGGGGTAATGGAATCGGCATCGTTGGCGAGGTGCCACCACTGCTTTGAACAAGGAAGTGAGTTTTATTCCGTTGGGTTTGAACTACGTCGGTCTAGTTGACGTCGCGGCGCGTATCGCAGCGCGCCGTTCTACGTACGAAGCCCAATGCAACTCCGTGGTGCCAAGGAGAAAGCACTCTGGTGCTGCCACGTCATGTCGCATCCTAGCGGCGTTGGTCCTCCGGCCATCGATGGCTTGTACACTGCAATTCTATTGCAATGCCGTCGCGCGTTGGTCTGGGCTCACGCATTGAACAGTCTCGAGATTGTGAGCGAGTCGCGTCCGTGGTGCAGTATTGCTGCGATCGTTGATGATGAGAGATACCCACGTGACGCCATATAGATCCTAAGCATAGAACGCGGCACTGCACCGACGAGCCTTGGTCGGTCGTTATCGCTTGGTCATCGAATTCTGCCATCCTCGGGACCGCTACGACTCAAAATGCAAACGATCGCTTGGTGCATCTCTTATAGGCACTGTAACGTGGCTCGCCAGCCGACCAATGACGGACACGGCAAAATAAGAGTTTATTTCCCATAGCTCACATACAGTATATAGTTTCGTACGACGCCCGTTCGATCTCCACTCGTCGCGCAAAAGAGGCCCTACTTGGCGCCACGCTCCTTAATGGTGATCGCGCGGTCCACCGCAATCGTCTGCGTCGCGGGGTTGTACGTCGCATGGAACGGCTTCTTCATCTCGCGCGTGAACTCGCGCATCTTGCCTTGGCTTGGCTCTACATGTCGTCGCATGAGTCCGAAACAATCCACGATGCCGACACAGACCAAGCTCTCGGCCACATAGTACACGGGCTGGTACGTCGTTACGGGGTACTTTTGCTTGCACGCGTGGAACGGATCCCACGGCCGGTACTCAGGCATCTCCATGGTGCCACCTGCCGGTCGCACCGGCGAGCACGCGTATTCGAGTTCGCCAAAGCTCGAAAGCATGCCTGCACCAAACGCCTAATTTTTGCACAAAATGAGATCGATCAGTCTATCAAGTTTGGCTACCTTTTTCTGGCCGTTCTGGAGGTAGATGCCAAACTCGACCGAAAAAATGTAGCACGCCGCGAGGCGCTCGATCTCGTCGTCCGAGACGCCGAGCGAGGCGAGGCCAATCTCGTGGGAAAAGTCGGCGAAATCCTGGTCCGCAAACATGGGCACGTGGCCCATGAGCTCGTGGCAGATGTCCGGCTCCGGCGTATACAGCGGCTGTGAGTGGTGTCGAATGTACTGCGTGCAAAAGAAGACGCGGAACGCAAGGCCATTCAAAAAGTCGCGCGGCGAGAGGTACCCCGTGACCGGATGGATCACGAACCCTAACCACACGCATCATAACTATCAACTTGATAGAAACGAAACGCACCGGTGCGCGCTTTCAAAAAGTTGGAAATGTCTTGGGCCTGCGGAATGTTGGTCGGGCTGTAGCCGCACTCGCGCTCGAGCATCGGGAGCGCGTTGTTGAACTCGTCGCACGCAAACTGCGCCCACGTGTCCTTGATGCGGTTGTAGACTGCACCCCACGTTTGCGTCTACAGCATGTGACATGCGCATGTATCCATCTATCAATTGGGGTACCTCGAGCTCCGAGTAGTGAATGTGCGGCAGTGGCTGCCCCTGGCGGTAGTTGGCCGCGATCTCGCTGAGCTCGTTGCGACGGGCACGGTACACTTGGTCGCTAAACCCAGGGTGGTCGGCGTCAATGTCGGTGCCGGCCTGGAGTGTATGGCGGGCCGCAATGTCGAGGTCACTAATGTGCAGCGGAAACCACGGCACTAGACACGCACCATAAGACAACGTGTCGAATTGAAACCAAAATGTGTACCCGTCTTGTCGGTCGCGAGGGTCACCGACGCGCAGTGCGCCTCGAGCTCGCGCAGGAGGTTGTCAATGCCGACCGTGCCGGGCTTGCCCTGAAAGTCGATCGAGATCGCATAGTCGTTGTTGGGCTCGATCGACTTGGTGGGCTGCGACGTAATGTGCGTGAGGTTCACGCGGTGCTTTGCAAACATGTCGAGGACCGGGCGCAAGGACCCTGGGTGGTTGGTCACGTGGAGCGTAATGGACGTCAAGTCGTTCTGCTTGAGCGACGGGTGGAGCGCGCTAAAGGACCGCCACTGCGTCGAGTAGTGGCGCGTCGCGAGCTTACTGAGCGTGCGTTGCATGGTCGAATTTTTTTTGTGCGATCCGTGGATGCCTGCGTCGTCGGTTCAAATGGAGCACCTGTGCAGTGATCGCTGGACGCAGCGGACGAGACACCCTCGGTTCAACGACATACTCGCCTGTCCGTGCCGATCATTGCTTTGCTTGGAGCAGATAGTATCGGCGCGGTCCGCGGCAACGCGTTCGAATACCGAGGATCTGGGCCTATCAGTTCTGATCGATTGCAACAATATGTAACGTGTTTCGCGCCAGTGTTATGACAATATTTAACACGTGCAAATTCAACGTGTGGCCAGCGCCAGTCGGTGGGCATGAGCGTGGTTGCCGTATAAAATGTTTTCAACACAACCGATGCAACGCTAGCGCCGGCAATGCCGTCGATTATTCAATATAGGGGACGAGCGGCTCGATGGGTTATCTACTAGAGTATCACGGCCGTGTTGCGTTGCCCAATGACGTGTGCGAGCTGGGTAGGCTCGTTTTGACAATATTTAACACGCATTTTGACAATATTTATCAAACAGACAGGCGGCGTGCATCCTGCGAACGGAACAGCAAGTATGATAGGCGTCAACGAGCGAATCGGATTGCGGCGGCTTGCATCTTCAAGAACGAAAAGCATTACGTCGAGGAGCTATCACTGCGATCACCTTTCCCCGCAAGCCGAGCGTGCACAGTGCGCCACTGGGTCTGGGGCCAAATATATGTCTTGGGGTTATCGGCGCCTAGTACATTCGCGCAGGACGACGAAGACGTGGCGATCCATTCGCTGCCACGTTAGCTCGCCACGTCATAATGGGTACGAATGGGTGCGCTCCAGCGCACATACCGATCGATCGATATGTAACATCCCAAAGCGTACCGGTGGTGTGGACGCCACATCCATGAAGCGCCGACTGCAGCACGTTAATGTGCTGTCGAAGCAAGAGCTCCAAGCGGCGCTTTAGTCGTTCGCGCTGGTTTATGTACAGGCGCAACCGGCTAACATATCATCCGGAGGTATTATCCGTTCCCGCATGTAGATCGCTCATAAGAGCACCGCCTGCACCGAGGCAGAGCTAATGAAGGCACGTCGGCGCGGCCAATTAAATCACATCGGCCAACGCGTGGGGAAACGGAGACGAAAGAACACGCGTGATATGAACGGGACACCATCGTGATCTCTTTCAAGTTGCTCGTTGAGAATCGGCGACGAAATGTATTCTTGTCAGGCGGTGTATTACCGGGATTACCACTATGGGTTTTCTTTTCTATGTGGTCCATCGTCAAGCTACTTGATCGACCAGCAGCGTCCGCGGTCTTGAGCCAGACCCGTGTTGCGGAGTTCCACTTGGATGCGACCGTGGGCCGACCTGGAGCTGCAGCACCCGAAGGTACACAGGGGGTGCTCACTTAAACTCGCGGCTGATGGAAGTCGTTGGCTTGGCGA
>NW_012156437.1:151152-177485 GCF_000151545.1 Saprolegnia parasitica CBS 223.65
GGAGCATGTCTTCGTCTTCCTCGGATACGTCGTCTTGTGCAGCGTGGCGATGAGTTCCTCATCGCTCAGCGTCGCTTGGTCTGATGGCGCGGCTCGCAGCAGGCGAAGGCGTCGACTGACGAGGCCTCTTTCTGCCGCGGCCTGGATGACCGACGGCCGCGCCTCGGAGGACGCGGCCACTCGTCGGTTGGTTTCGCTTGCGGAACGGCTGGAAAAACGCAGAATCGGCGACGAAATGTATTCTTCTCGCGTCTCATGGCTGCGGAGACATTTTCTCTCGTTCTCGCAAGGAATGTTCGATCCTGCCTCGCGCAAGGAAGCTTGCACACGCCGTTTCTCCCTTTCTTCATGTCTTTTGGTGGGACCACACACCATTGCTTTTCGATGCGACAAGGGTCTATTTCTCTCGTCAACTGGAGCACGGTCGTGCGTGCTCTCTGCAAAGGTCGATTTTCCGGGCTGGTTTTCTAAACTTTTCCATTTGTCTTCGATACACTGCGCCGGGCGCGTTTGAGTCGCGCCGGGGCTTGCCACGTCATGGCGCCAAAACAGTAGTGCCATAGGGATTGCCAACAACGACGAACAACATCATCATCATCTGGTATAGCGAGTTTGATTGTCTCTGGGCCTTGCATGGATTTCTAATCTCAGATCGTCCGAGGAAGCGAGTGTCTTCTGCGCACCAGCTGCGTTCGTACCGCGGGCCGCCTCTTCAAACCGTTGGATCGTGCACACGATTCTCATTCCAGCATTTGCGCCATGGCCGGCTATGCAGCGATCCAGAGCCCGTCTAGCGCCCACGTCTCTTTGTGGGACAACCGCAAAGAGTACAAGAGCGTCCTCTTCCAAGTGTGCGGCTTCATCCTCCTCATGGAAGTCTCGGAGCGCCTCTCGTACTATGGCATCAACCAAGGCTTGAAAAACTCATGAAGTCCCACTTGCACTGGACGGGCGTCTCGTCCAACTCGATCAAGAGTACGTGGACGTCGCTCTGCTATCTCTCGCCGCTCCTTGGTGCGTACCTCGCCGACGAGCGCTGGGGCCGCTTCAAGACGATTGCGATCTTTGGCACATGGTACCTTCTTGGCGACATCCTCATGGCCGTCGCCGCGCACCCGCACGTGCTCGGCTGGAAGGAGACCAACGTCTCCGGCGTGTTTGACAAGGAAGGCGCCAACATTGACGCGGCCCAAGGCCTCTTCGTGTTTGCCCTCTTTGCGTGCATTGGCATTGGCACTGGCGCGATCAAGTCGAACGTCATTACGCTCGGCGCCGACCAGTTCAACCCGGACGACCCGAAGGAAGAGGCCCAGAAGATCACGTTCTTTTCGTACTTTTACTGGTGCGTCAACTTTGGCGCCGCCTTCTCGTACGGCTACCTCGCGACCTTGTGCGTCGAAGGCTCGGCGTCCATCTCGGAAGACTATGGGTACTTTGCGACGTTCCTCATCTGCGCGTGTGTGATGGCCGTCGCGCTGCTCTTCTTCTTCCTCGGGTCGCCGCGCTACATCAAGCTGCCGCCCAACTCGGACGCCATGTCCAAGCTCGTCAAGGTGCTCGTGCGGTCGTCGGCCAAGAGCTGGTCGGCCAAGGGTGCGTGCGGCGGCTTTGTCATCCTCATTCTCTCGTTCGTGCTCAACTTGATTGCGGTCTTCCTGGAGGACGGGTCCTCGGAGCGCAAGGGCCTGACGTATGTCGCGGGTGCCCTGGCTGTCCTCGGCTGCGTCACGTGGGTGCTCTCGGGCATCAATTATGAAAACGTCAACGCCGCCAAGCGCTCGCTCGGTGGGCCCGTCGACGACCAGTCGATCGACGAGATCAAAATGGTCGTCCGCGTCCTCCCGTTCGCGTCGTTCATGGTCATGTGGCAGTGCGTCTACGACCAGATCGACGCCAACTTTCAGTCGATCGCGCAGCAGACCGACCTTCGTTTTGGCGACGAGTGGGACGCGACGCAGCTCTCGGGTGCGGTCCTCGGTGTCTTTGACCCGATCGCGATTGTGATTTTGATCCCGCTCCTCGACGCCGTCATCTACCCGGCGTATAAAAAGTACTTTGGCAAGGCGGCGTCGCCCTTTGGCAAGGTGCTCGTGGGTCTCATCATCTCGACGGCCACGATGTTTTACGTCGGCGGGTTTGAGATCATGCGCAAGGACTCGGGTGTCATCATGCTCGGCAACTCGACGTACCCGGACGGCTCGTTCCCGGTCATCAACAAGGCCGGCGAGGAGCCCATGAACAAGATCCTGTGGGGCTGGACATTCCCCAGTACGTGCTCGTCGCGCTCTGCGAGTGCCTCATCAACGTGACGGCGTACGATGTCTTTTACTCGGAAGTCCCGATCTACCTCAAGTCGACGTGCCAGGCCATCAACCTCTTTATGGTCTCGATGGGCTCGAACGTCACATCCATCTTTACGCTCCTCTTCCAAGACGACATTCCCAACAACCTCAACGACGGCAAGCTCGAGAACATGTTCTTCGCCGTTGGCGCTGTCTCGGCCATCAACCTCTTCTTCTACATTATCGTCATGCGCAAGATGCAGTTTGGCATGGACAGCTCGCGCATCGTCCACGAAGACGAAGTGAACGAGAAGGACGCGCTCATCGACCGGTCGTCCAACCTCATGAACGCGCGCGAGTCGTTCACGCAAATGCGCGCCTAAGCTAGTCTCGTCCCAGACGAAATCCAAATGTATATTGTCGACGTGAATCTACTCGTATTGTACGTTTTAGTCGTGGGCATGGGAACGATGCGCTGACGAATGAATGGGAGCATGGACCTTGTGTAGCGGTCATCAAAACGATTTTGCTGTGCAAGCTCACTTTGCAGAATTGTGGGCGCGAGTCCTTGGGTATTGTCGTGGCGTGGAGCTGGCTCGTTGACCTGGATTGATGGCAAACGCGATAGAAAGTGCAATCTGACCGCGTCATACCCACTTATGATTGGTCGTTCGATTTCTACACAGGCTTCGGATTGGCTATTGGATCGCAGTCGAAAACAGATCCTGACGTGGCAGTGCGACATCACTTGCAGTGCACAAGGGCGCGCTGGATGCTTTCTGTCAGCAACAAGTTGATCCAAGCTGTCACCAGCACCAACCATACTCGGAGTAACGCGCAACCAAGACCCTAACCAGAGCCACCCAAGCAAGGCCGTACTTGGGCTACGGCGGAAGCGACGATGCATGTTGAGGCAATTCAGAGCGTTGGGATTAGATTTATGCATACGTCGACTTGGTCGTGGAAATGTCCAGTTTCAGTCGTCGAAACAACCCGACGAGCTCGGCTTTTTTCGGGTCGTTTTCTACACAAATCTCCCACTTAGCCGACTTGAAACATTGATACAATACGAGCGTACCGCGCAGGAGGCCTTGGAGGTCGACGACAATGTCTTCGCACGCGCTCGTGAGCACGGGCGTCGCGGTCGCAAACTCGAGCTGGAGGTCGCGGGGGGCCACGCCGCGAATGACGCTGAGCCAGCTCACGACGAGCTGGTAGAGGCTCTCGAGCACGTGGAGGCGCCATGGGGACGGCGACGGGTGTTGATACAAGCTCATGTATGCACCAAAGAGCACCGCGTACGGGACGCCCGCGTCGAGAAAGAGGCCTGCGATCCACGGCCGCGCGGTCGCAACGCCCGTCACTTGACGGTACCACATCCACGCGTGCTCAATTTCGTGGAGAAGGAGCTCGACCGGAAACGCCTTGGAGGGATAGAGCTCCTTGAGGCTCAGGAGTTGGGCCTGGACGTGGCTCATCCACGAGGCATGTTCGAGGTGCTCCGACGTCTTGGGCACAATGTCGAGCGCGTCGCACGTCGCCGAGAGCCACTTGTTGAACGTCTCGTTTCCGACCGACGTCGGGATGAGCGAGTACAAGAGCCGCTTCCACAGCGTCTCGATCGTCGCCATGTCCTACGCATTGAAAGAAGATGCGTGAAAATCGACATGAAAAGAAAAACACCCACCTCCGAGTGGCACGTGCAGAGAATGCGCAGGCACTCTGGCCAGAGCTTGTACTTGGCCGCAAACTGGTTGTACAACGGCGAGACGGCCACGATCGTCGTCGCCAGCGCCTAGTCCGATATACATGAATCACGGCGCATGCCGCCGCTGGGATGATACCTCGAGGTCGGCGGCCGGTACCGACGACTGCAACGTCGTCCAAATGTGACGTTGCAGCTGCAGCACGTGTAGTGTTTCGGTGACTTCTTGGAGCGCGCTCGTGGCCGTCGGGTCGTTGGCGGCCGCAAGGATGCTCTTGGCGCGCGAAATGAGCTCGATCCGGTCACCGATCGGGCGGCGGTCCGACGTCGACGTCGCGCGGGTCCAGAGCACGTGCGCGGCGTCCACATACCGGTTCTGCACCAAATACATTTGCACGAGGAGGTCTTCGTCCTTGGCTTTCAGGAACGCTTCGACCGACAGCATGTGTTTCGCGCCACGCAGCGCAATCAAGCGCTGGCGCTCGTCGTTGGCATACAGCCACATGTAGAGCACCGAGTGGTAGTACGTATCCTGCACCGACAAGAGCTTCTCGAGCAAATACGTCAAGCACGCTTCCCGTGCCGTCAACGGCAGCCACTCGGTCGGCGCATTCGCACAGACGCGGCCGATATCGTCGTCGTCGTTGGTCGTTGTTTTCGTCGTCGTCGTCGTCTTGGAGGCAAAAAATTGAACGCACTGGATCGTGTAGCCGTAGCAGATGCGGCGCGCGTCGTCGTCCGTGCCAAAATGCGGCGCCGTCGCAAACGCCAAGTCGACAATGCCATCGAGAAAGCCGAGCGTAAAGTACGACGCGCAGATCGCTTCGAGGTCGAGCACGTGTGTCAGCGTCTTCCAGCTCTTGGCCGCGAGCTTGAAATGCTGCAGCGAGCGCTGGAGGCACGAAGTGCGATCCTCGACCGTCGCGCAGCTCGCGGCCGCCTCGAGCTGCTGGTACCCGTGGCACGCGGCGGCGTCCGTGTCTTTAAAGAAGAGCGGGCACTGCTTCTGGAGCGACGCGACGAGCATCGCGTCGTTCTGGCCTTGCGTGAGGCGCGAGAGGAGGGCCTTGAGCGCGTCAAAGCCCTCCGACGTCGTGACGAGGTCGGGCAGCGACAGCGGCAACGACGGCGTCGGCGCGAAGAGCACGAGCGACAGCGCCTGGATCGACCGCGTCGTAAAGAGGTACAGGCACCGGATCGAGGCCTGCTCGGCGCGCATCGCATTCTCCTGGCGCACGACGGCCGGTGTCGCTTCTTGAACGCGCGCCGTGAGCTCGCGCGTGAGGGCGTTCGCGGCCGACGGCTCGGCGACGCTTGCGGCCGTCAGCGACGTCCGGTAATGCGTCTCGAGCACTTGCTGGAGTCGGAAGAGGACGTTGCGGACGCGCTCGATCGGCGCAATGTTCTGGGAGGGCGAAAATCGCCACATCGGGCGCAGCAAGCGCGAGACGAAGAGCACGAGGCCGTCGTGGTGCGCCGAGAAGCCAACGTCGTCCGTCATGACAAAGCGGTGGGTCGAGCTCGGGACGCCGCCGCTCGAGACATTCGGCGCCCCGCCAAAGTCGAAAATCGCTTGCATGGCCATCGACACAATGTGGTCGTCGCTCTTCATGCCCATATTGTCGGTCCAGAGCGTGTCTTGGGACGAGAGCGCGCCGCACGCGATTGCAAAGAGCATCGCGCACGTTTCCGACGCCCCAAAGCACTTGACGAAGTGACTCAGTTGCTTCTTGACGTCCTTGGTCGCATGCAGCACACGAAAGAGCTGGTCGATCGGTCGAACTTTTTTGAAAATGTGCAGCCCGGCGTTCGTCAAGACGAGAAAGTGCCGGATTGGCTCGACCACCTGCGTCACGAGCTCGGACCGCATGACGGGCGGCGTCTCGTCGAGAAGGCTGGACGCGTGTGGCCGCTTGCCATTGCCATTGAGGTTGGTCGAGGTCGTACTTGGTGCGGTGGAGCCGCCTTGGGGCACGAATTCTTCGACGGCGCTGACCTTGCCTTGGCACGAGTCGCACGCAATCGACTCGCGCATGAGCACCTTGATGGACGCGTTCGCGTCATGCGCGTGGCGCGCCGTGAGATCTCTCGTGAGGCCAAGGACTTGGTCGTACGCATCCGGCCCGCCGTTGATGGCGAGAAAGACGCCGTGCCGATAGTACGCCGCGTGCACGTGGGCCGGACTCTTGCCCGGGAGCAGCGCCGGCGAGAGGCCTTCGGTGCGGTGGTACTCGGGTGCGTCGGCGAGCACGGTCGTCGGTGGTGGGAGGCGAATGTGCACAAGGTCCAGCGACGTTGGACGCTTGAGCGCCGACGAAAGAAAGCTCGGCGAAAACGTCGAGAGGTAGAAGCGGATGCCCGTGGCACTCACCGCGATCGCGTGGATGCTGGCCGACTCGTCGCGCGCGACGACTGAGAGCGCGGTGAGCGACACCGACGTTGTCGCAAACAGCCGCGGCTCGGGGCACGACGTGAGGTTGCGCTGGTTGCGCTGGCAAAAGCGGCCGGCCTCGGTCTCGAGGTTCTTGGACGCAATGAGCGCGACCTCTGCCCCTGCCTCGGTGCCGAGATCGTAGACGCTGACAAAGGCGGGTTCTTGGACCAAGTACAGAATCCGGCGCTCGTGGTCGATGCGCATGTCGACGACCTTGCCGATGGCGTCGGACGCGTTCGTGAACGTCCGGAAGAAGCTCGGGAGGTACTGCGAGAGCGACTGCGCGTGCGACTCTTTCCGGCACTTGCGCTTCCAGCCGAGCTGGTGCAACATGCCTTCGTCCGTGTCGTAGACGAACTCGTGGAGCTGGCCGTCCGAGCCGCCAAAGAAGATGCGGCCATCGCATGTCGAGACGATCTTGCGCACGATGCAGTCGTCGGTCGAGATGCTCAGCTTGGTCGCGCTCAAGCGCAGCCCGCCGTCGGCGTCGTGCAAGACCACGAGGAGGCGCATCTCGCTCGCCGTCGCAACGACCAAGACGTGCTTGACAAACGGCTTGAAGACGCCTGGCAGCGGCGGCGCGATGCCCACAGCGCAAATGACCTGCTCCATGCCTTCAAAGACCACGACGCGCTTGCCATCGGCCGTATAGTCCCAGAGAAAGAGCGTATTGTCGACCGAGACCCACGCGTGGTGGAGCTCCTGCAAAAGGCCCGAGAAGGAGCTCGAGACCATCTTGTCGTACGCCGACGCGATCGCGCTCGGGTATGCTAGGATCTTCTGCTTGTGCACGAGCTGCGGCGACCACGCGCCGGCCGTGTACGGCTCGAAAAAGTAGTTGTGCGCGGTCGGCTCCGAGTGGTTGGCCACCTGGTCCGCGAGGTCCGGGCTCTTGCAGTCGCCGGCGTGGGCCTGCTCGAGCACCTTGAAGCTCTGCCCGAGGGCCTCGGCGTCCTGGAGGTCCCCGCCCATGCTTACCACTGGTCGTCCGTGGCTCGTCAAAGGTTATTGGCCGCGAAACAACCTCACACAACCTAAAGCGAGGCAATCCGGATACCGTCATCGTATCCGAACAATACGCGCCGCGTATCCGGACACACCGCCTGTCTTTTCCCAAACCTCACAGTCGGCGTGGTCGCCGGCGCGGAACCGGTCCTACGCCGACGCTGCTGGTACCAGCGCACCTACATATGCTACGTGGTGAAGGTGGCAGCCACTCAGAACGTGGCGGCTCGGACGAGGCGCAGGTCCCCAGTGGCCGCAACCGTATCACTGCATCGGAAGAAAGGCATCGGGGCATCTCTTACACGTGCCATTGGGATGGTCTCGCTTCTTGCTGTCATTGTGCACTTGCGGGTCCTTCATACCGCATGTATCGACACGATCTCTGAAAATGGGGCTCCGATGCCAGTCGACCTAGAAGCACGCGTTGCCACTAGGATGCGTGGAGATGCGGTGAGAGCTCTCGTTGAGATGCATTGAGATGGGCATCATCCTCATCCTCCCGCCCATGCGAGGTACATGTACTCTATCATACTGCATGCATGTGTTGGAGAGCGCGTGGAGCTCGGTAACGAGGCGTGCAGCCGTCGGCCGCTTGGACTGCCAAGAACCACCGTCGCGCCAAGGCGCCGCGTTCATACAGTGTCGTAGCACCCACGCTCGTTCTCGGCGCCAAGACACTGCAATCGACCATGGATTGGAATGCGATTTGTCTATTCTGGCTGGACGTGCAACGACATGGATTTCTTTCGAGTCGTTGGGATTCTTGGTGCTCGTGTCGCGATCGTGTGAGGCGCGATGCAAACACTCGTACATGTCCATGTACTACGTGCAGGCAGCAAAGCGGCCATCCTCGAAATGACTTTGGCTTCTTCCACGACGAGCTTTGTGACTCCGCGAGAGCTCCGGCCTCCAACGCTATCCGGATCCTCTTGTTTCTGGATCGCGCACAGAAACAAGACGGCAACCGCGTCGTCGACATCGTGCGAGGCGGAGATGCTGGCATCGTCGATCGATACCGGCCTCCTCGCATGCGCGTAGTAGCCACCGTATCGACGCCGTCGCCTTGGCCCATTTCTCTCACTGCACAGTCGCGTCCACAAGGCTCGTCCTGCTGTTGTCGACAGAGCACACACGTCCTGTATATGTCGAGAGAGGTCCTTGGCCCATAGTAGCGACGCAGACCCGTGGTGCCGTCAACACGTCGAGCACGCGTCGTCTGCACGTCCTTTCGTCTGCGTAAAAACAATGGTGCGAGCGTTCCGAGGCGGTCCACGCAAATCCTCCGCGGCGACAAGATTGCAATCCGCTTGGTTCCTGCAGGAAGCTCCGGTAGGATACGTCGACTCTCGACTGCGCAATCACAGAGGTGGCGCGCGCGTCGAGCAATCATGGGAAGGAGAGCGAGGGTTTGCATTTGACTGGCGCCACCAAGTTGCCGCCGCACCCATGCACCTGGTTAATTTCCCCTGTCGCGGTATTGTATTTGGAATGCATTTTTTACGTGATGTATAATGCAACTGGAGGTTTGTATGGATTGGGACGACGACGAAATAAAATGCAATGGAAAATGATTTTGCGCCATTGCTACACCACAGAACTTAGGTCTATCAAATCTTATTTGACGAGCAAAGGGCAACATGGCGGCTCGCCTCAACCTCGATGAGCCCCGCTGGGACCAGAGCACGTTCGAAGGCCGTGCGAAGCATTTTCTGACGACGACCAACCCGCTCAACGTGCTCGCGTCCGACGCCGACCTCGACGCGGCCAAGGCGCTCGTCGAGCAGTACAAGTAGGATGGCACATTCCATGTACTCGATGGCTGACGGGACCGACGACTAGGGCGGGCCGTGAGCCGGCAGGTATCAAGGACGAAGATGTCTGGGCCGCCAAGCACCTCTACGACTCGGCCTTCCACCCCGACACGGGCGAGAAGAACTTTATCTTGGGTACCCGACCACGCTGCTTTGGGCAACGCGTGAGAAAGCCGTAGGTCGCATGGCGTTCCAGGTGCCTGGCAACATGGCCATCACGGGCTGCATGATGACGTTCTACCGGTCGACGCCGGCCGTCATCTTTTGGCAGGTACAAGCATCGCCAATGCCTTCTTGCCTCTCAACGAGGGGACTATAGTTTATGAACCAAACGTTCAACTCGATCGTCAACTACACCAACCGCAACGCGAGCACGGGCGTCACGACCGAGCAGCTTGGCCAAGCGTACATTGCTGCGTCGACCATGTCGGTCGCGACTGCTGTCGGCATGAACAAGTTTATTGCGAGCCGCCCGAGCCTCAGTGGTACTAAATACTTGAACCCAATGCGGCATCCTTGCTTGCATCTCATTATCATATGGTGTAGGCGGTCTCATCGGTCGCTTCGTGCCGCTCATGGCCGTCGCAGCCGCCAACTGGGTCAACATCCCGCTCATGCGCCAGCGCGAGCTCGTCGACGGCATTGACGTCGAGACTGCTGGTGCGTTGACACAGTCCATTGCAACGAGAATGGCTCATGCCATGTCGATTAGAGGGCGAACTCATTGGCAAGAGCAAGGTCGCGGCCCAGAATGCCGTGCTCCAGGTCGTGCCGTCGCGCATCCTCATGGCCGTGCCCGGCATGCTCTTCCCGCCGCTCGTCATGGCCAAGCTCGAGCAGGGCACGCTCCTGAAGCGGTCGCCGATGCTTGCGGCGCCCATCATGGTGCTCCTCACGGGTCTCTGCCTCTCGTTCTCGACGCCGCTCTGCTGCGCGCTCTTCCCGCAAAAGAGTGCGGTTGCCAAAAGCGACCTCGAGCCCGAGCTCCAGGCCATCATCGACGCCAAGTACCCGCGCACGGCCCACGCCTTTTACAACAAGGGCTTGTAAACGAACCAAAGCATGTCTTCTTGTGTCGTGAGATATATGCCGTTTGAAAAATGCACACAGACATCAAAACAAGAGGCCACCACGATGTACGAGCGACAGGCTAGCCGACGCGGTCGCGCGGAATCAAGCGCAGCTCGGTGCCATGCTTGAGAAAGACGTTGCCAGCCGTCTGCGACGGGTTGATGCCAATGCCATCTAGATACAGCATCGTGGATGCGAGCGCAAGCACGCGGTAGTAGCACCGTTGGTGATGATGGCACTCGTGGCTGCGGGCACGCGGAACTCTTCGGCGACGTACTTGAGGACGGCCGTGAACGGCGCTTCCTCGGGCACGCTGACGCTAATGCAGGACGGTCACCATGGCAGGAGTAGGCAGGAGCATACGTACATGCGGAACGGCAGCTTTGGGTCCGACGTGAGCGTGATCTTGAAGGTCACCTTCCCAGACCTATGCATGCGGTCAGCCCTCGCCGCCGGCCGGCCGCCTACATCGTGTGCTTGCGTTCAGGTTTCTGGTATCCGGATGACCATGCGAGCTCGAGTTGTGTGTTTTCATACGTTGTGTTGTGGAAATGGCTAAATACACGCGACAACGTGCCTTGCAGCATGGGCCGGCAGCGACATGCCCATGGTCGCGCAGCAGCAACACCACACGCGTTGCAATCTCAAAAATGATCTTAATGGTGCTGCCAAGGGCGGGCGACAGCTAGTAGGTGCACACAACGCGCCGTTGGGTGTCACAGCCCTATCCCTTCCTGCACCAGCGCTCAAGAGTCGACGCGGTGATCACGTCCACCCAGTGTATTATTGTTAAATGGCAGAGTTCGATAGTATCAACCTCTTGCCGTGCGCGTTACCTTGGCTGCCTCTCGCTGTCCAAGGACAAAACAGCAATCGATATTGACTTGAATAATGACGCCGACAGGACGTTCGTTGAGCCTTGTACTCAGTGCCACAGCTGCAGCCACTCGGAGTCTCTCTCTTCCTTGCACGTGTTGACACCGAGGGTCTTGTCGCCACGGGCCTCGAGGCAGATGCCGGCGTGGTTGAGATGTTTGACGCGGTTGTGCGTCGGTGCCCACTCTTGGTTGCGGTTGCCATACCCGCAGTCGAACGTGTGCAGCTTGAGGACCCACCATTTCACGCTTGGGTCGGAGCTCCAAAACGCGTCGATGCACTGGCGGTTGCTCTGGACTTGGAACGTGTGACCGCCTTCGTTGTAGGTGAACCACTCGTTCTTGTTGTTGACCGCACCATTCACATACAAGCCAGTGCTCCACTCGGACACAACGTGGCCGTTTCTAGCTGTGATCCGCGTCTCTGCACTGTCCAGTCGCCGGTGGTCGGGCGCAGGCTCCTTGTAGACGGCGAAAAACTGAACGTGATCCCGGAGGTCGTTGCACCATTGCCCGAGGAGCGGGTTGGTCGCCGGCTTGATTGGGTTGAGCGCGACGCAGAACGACGACGGGTGTCGGATCCGATTCTTGTACACGACAAAGTTTTGCTGGTAGCAGCCCACCGGCGCGCAGCACGGCGTCAAGACAAGCTGGTTGTTGGGCGTAATCGCCAAGCACGAGTCGTTCCGGCCCATCGACCGCAGCGTCTGGTGGTTTGCATTGTACTCGAACCACTCGTCCGAGCCATTGCGGGGCGTTGCCTCGAGGTAGACGCGGTCGTTCACTTGCCGAATGACCCCGCGGTCGGGCATCGTCAGTCGCATCGGCTGCAGCTTGAGCGTCTCGTCTTCCAGGACAAAGCCCTCGGGGTTGTCGCTCTCGAGCCAGCGGCGGTGCCCGATCGCGTCTCGCGGCTCAAACAAAAGACGCCGCCGCGGCGGCCGCGGTGTCGGGCTGGCGTCTGTCGGCGGGACGAGCCGAAAGCGCTGGCTTTCGCTGCTCGGGTCGCACAAGTAGACCGCAATCGGGCTCGTGCTGGCGTCCCAGCACCACCCGCGGTAGTACCGGTGTGCAATTTGCATCGACGCCTCGTCGTACCGCCAGGGCAGGTTGATGCTAGACCCAAGACAGCGCCAGAGACCGAGGCGGAGCTTCATGTGAACGTTGTAGGCGGCGCCGCCTTGAAGCACCATCGGATGCAAGAACGCGCCGACGCACTGCACCGCGCTCGCTGAGTAAAAGACGCCGGAAAAATTCGTGTAGCTAAAGAGCTCGTTGCGTGCGCTCGTGTTCAATGGCGTTGGCACCAAGTGGCCGTTGATCTCGGCCACGGCCAAGTGGTCAAAGGTGAGAATGCGGTACGTTCCCGTCGGGATCGCGGCCACTGAGGCAAGGACGACGACGAGGATGCGACCGAGCCGTTGCATCTTGAACACTGAGACGACTGCATTTGTGGGAGGATGGCATGCAAGGGACACATCAACTCCATCCCTATGGCGCGCTCGATTCGCACAGAGGCCGGTGGGAACCAGTTCGGACGGAATTTTAGGGTTGGTGTATTACTCGCTCCGACCACATGGCGTCCAACGCGTTTAAATCCATCAACAGGACGTTAAAGGTGTAAAACGCACTCCAACGGACGTTTACCGCGAACACGTTGCCGATTACCGCCGTTCGAACCATGGCGTGCGTCCTGATCTGCAGCCGACGTGGCACTCTGGTCCCGTCTGCCAAGCATCGTGTACTGTGGGTGCAACGAGGATCGGAGTCATGTATACGCCGTCACTGTCGTTCGATCGGACTACCCCCGAACCGCAGTCATAAAATTGTTCGAAAAATGACGCGTACACACACCATGATGCATCCATGTACAGTCTTAATCAATCCATAGTCATTACTTTATAAAAATCACCGCTCCCTATTACCGGTAGAGCTCGAGCCACTCGCCCGGTGTAAAGCCGAATTTGCACGAGTTGACGCCGAGCGTGCCGTCGTTCCTGGCCTCCATGCACATGCCCGCGTGGTTGAGGTGCTTGATGTGGTTGAATTCGGCCGACCACTCTTGATTCGGGTTGCCATACCCGCAGTCGTACGTGTGAATCTTGAGGACCCACCATTTGACGCTTGGATCCGAGCTCCAAAACGCGTCGATGCACTGGCGATTGCTCTGCGCCTGGAACGTGTGGCCGCCTTCGTTGTACGTGAACCACTCGTTCTTGTTGTTGACGGCCCAGTTGACGTAGAGGCCGGTCGTCCACTCGGAGATGAGCTTGCCACTCGCCGCGCGAATGCGCGTGTCGAATGCGTCGAGGCGGCGGCGGGTGCTATTGTCGTGTGCGTCTTCCTTGAGGACCGCGAGCCACTGGTCGTTGTCGCGGTCGTCATTGCACCAGATACCGGCCATGGGCCTTCCCGCGTCGGGCTTGTACAGGTTGCGCGCGACACAGAACGACGTCGGGTGGCGGAGTCGGTTCTTGTAAAACACAAACTGCTGGCTCTGGCACATCTCGGGCGCGCAGCACGTGCTAAAGTAGAGGCGGTTGCTCGGATGCAAGGTCAAACAAGTCGAGTTCATCTCGGGCGCAAGCGACCGCAGCGTCTGCTGGTTGGCATTGTACTCGAACCACTCGTCGGTGCCATTGCGCGGCGTCTCGAGCACATAGAGCTCGGTGCCCACGAGCTGGAGCACGCCTTTGCTTTGAAGCGTAATGCGCATCGGAAGGAGCTTCTCGGACGGATCCGCGAGACGAAACCCCGGCGGGTTGTCGCTCTCGAGTCGCCGACGATGGTCGAGAATCCGCAGCGTCCGAGGCGTGGGCCGCTTGGGGCGCGGCGTCGGTGGCGGTGTCTGCGCCGCGACGAGCCGGAACCGCTGCGTCGCGCTTGATGCGTCGCAGAGGTAGATGGAAATCGGACTCGTGACCGCATCGAGGCACCACCCGTTGTAGTACTCGTGCTTGAACTGGCGACTGCTTGCGTCGTATTGCCAAGGAAGGTTGACGCTGTCGCCAATGCAGAACCAGAGACCGAGGCGGAGCTTCATGTGCACGTTGTAGGCGGCATCTTGGAGCACCATCGGCTCCAGCTGCCCGCCGAGACACTTGGATGTGCTCTGCGCCATGAGCTTGCCGCTGCCTTCGGTGTAGTCGAAGATTTCGTTGATCGCATTGGTCGCCGACGGCGTCGCGACGACAATGTTGCCGTTGGACTCGGCCAGAACGCGGTTCGTTGACGTGTAGATGCGGTAGTTGGCCGCGTCGACGATCCCGGTGAGACCGAGCAAGACGCCCACGACGTATCGCAGCAGCATGATGACCGCGTAGTACCGTATTCGGTTCGGACGAAAAGGCAAAGTGAGGCCATCAGGCGCATTTATGCTGCGTGACATGTGTTGCTGAGCACACAAGCCGGTGGCAAACCAAGGTGAGAACTGTGACTCACAGGGGTCCGGTATTCCAGGCACACATCAATCCCATCGAAATAGTGTGAGCATGACCGCCATACTTGATGCATCAAATATACAGGCCAAAACGATGCAGTCGTGTAGCATGACTGCATCGTTTTGGTCTGCATCGCATCCGCCAGCGCAACACGCGTCGAGGCGAGGGTCCACCACCAAACACTGTCGAGTGTGCAGTATATCGAAATCGATCCAATTCCCCAACAACAGCAATTAGTGTAGAACACATCCAAGTAGGTACACGGCCCATCCAAGAAGTCGTCCCGCCGAGTACTGTGGGAGGTAACGGGGCCGATGCGTGCATGGATGCACTGGGACACGACATCGACGCAGCCGCGGGATGTAGTACATAGCTGTGTGCAGCTCGCGCCGTAGCGTCAACTGGCGAACGGCCTCGTCCTTGTGTAGTGTGTCTGGGCTTGCATCATCGGCCGAGCAATCTTGCAAGGCAGCAGCACCGAAACGTGGACTTGGGTCGGCGACGCGCGATGATTGGTGGGCCTCATCGCACTCGGCGTTTTTGATTGGTCAAGACCTCCATGGTTCAGAAAGGCAGCGATGGGATGTGGGGATATAGCAAGTACGTGCCACGGTGTGTGATCTCAGATGCGCATCAGCCGTTCGCCTGATCGTGCTCGCGTGGATGACGACTCTACAGCTAGTACAGTGTATGAGAGACGACCCCATCAATTTGGTGTGGTAGCTGTGCAGTTGTTGTTTGCCGTTTATCGTTCCGACTAGCTTTCCACCGCCGAGCCAGAGTACAATGTTGTGCAGGGCAGGCTGCATCCAGGACCGTGCGCGCCTTCAGCGTGGCCTGCATCGCGACAGGCGACGCCGCCCGGGTTGAAGCTACTTGCAGACGCTAAAGACAGAAAGAGGGTGCGTCGTGTCGATGCATGGAGCGCAACTGGCAAGCCTGGTCGGTCGGCCTTTGTCGCGGACTTGCTCTAAGTGTTGCCGTACAATTGTCAACGGTCCCAAAGCCTAGCGTCTACGCGCAAGAGAAACAGATTCCCGGTCAGATTCACCGCCGACAAGATCAGCGCAACTGCGCTTTCCCGCATTCTGAACCGCACGCTTCTGACGCACTTCAACGACTTCAACCTCGCGTCGTCCACGTTGTTGGAAGCGTCTCGGCGCCTTGCCGCCGTTTGCAACAAAGAAACTCGTGGGACCACCTCCGTCGCCGAGAGTCGTGGGCGTGAACGTGGTGATACGAAGAGACGCGGTGCCTACGACGCGCGATGCAGTGACAACGCCCTTCGTCGTTCGCCGTACAGCATCCAACCGAACGCCGCGATGGGCGACGACGTCGGGGTTGCCGCCTCGGCCTGGTCGGCAGATGACGACAGCTCAAGGACTACCTTGTCGCTCTCCCGTCGTTCCAGATGCACGTCTTGACTCGTCGAGACCCCGATAGCTCGTGCGTCGTGGCCCAGGACAAGGGGATTCTATGGATGAAGCAAGCCGAGACGATCGTTGGCGCTTGCATCGCTTTTGAACACGTCGTGCACATACGGACCTGCATTGAGCGTTCGATGGGTGAGACGAGCCGTGCATGAACGCGATGATACCTTTCTAGTATCTATCTATCTATCTATCTATCTATCTATCTATCTATCTATCTATCTATCTATCTATCTATCTATCTATCTATCTATCTATCTATCTATCTATCTATCTATCTATCTATCTATCTATCTATCTAGCGTGAGCAGTAACCAGCCTGTCTCTGTGTCAACAGAAATTCTCGAGGTCTCTTTCAATCCGAGCAACAATCAGTACCAGCGCGCACAACGCCAAAGAAAGGGGCGTCGTTCGCCCCACGGATGGAACAAGCAAAATAGTGCCGCATCGGGGTAAGGACACACATTGTCTGCGGTGTTGCTGCCAAGACTCGGGCACGATTTCATGAGGACAAGGAATGTTGGCGGTGAACACACACTCCTGGTCGTGCTTGCTCGTGCTGCTGCACTTGGTGTCTATCGCTGTCATCTACGCCGTACCGCCCCGCACTCTACACGACGATCCTTGATCGAAAAGTTGAATAACTGGCTCTAGAGTGCCAGTCAATGAACGAGCCCATAAGCGGCACGACGCCACTGTTCATAGCCTTGGGCGACGCGATCACAGAGCTGAGCCTGATGGGGTATCAGGTCGTGCTCACCAACGCATAGTCCTGAAAGCCGACGTTGTCAACCGCGGCGCTCCGGTCGCACGACGCGGTAGTTAGAGACATTGAAAAAGCACTTGCAGAGGCGCCAGGCAAGACAAAGCACAAGAAAGCGTGTTGTGATGGAGCAGCTCGCGGTTGAGTGCCACGTCAGATTTTGGGCTCGCTCACGGTGCCACGTATGGGGTTCAATTATATCCGGATACTTGCAAAGCACCGTAATTATCCGGATGATACCCCACGTTGGCGTCGACAGGACCCATTCCTCCTCCACAGCTCTACACCTACAATGCTGGTTTGACGAGCGCAACAAGATCAAGAAAGCTCGCACCTGGGGCCAAAGATTCTGCGAAATGCACCTGAGGTACATGACATGGGCGCGCACCAGTCTGATTTAGCTCAGATGTCGCCCGCCTGTTTGCGTGTCGCCACTACAGACCACGCGACCTTGTGCAAGACAGGCCGCACCATCCGAGGCACTATGCCAGAATTCAATTCCCTATCTCGATGCGTTTGGTCAGCTTCCTGCTCGCGCTGCTTCTAGCGCTTGTCACCGCGGTTGAAAACATGCCGGGTGGTACGTCGCGTTGCCAGATTGAATGACGATAACTAGTCGTTGTGTCTAGAATACGAGCCCATCAACGGACCGACGCCACTCATCATAACGATGGGGGACTCGATCACGGAGCTCGGCGCCAACCCGAGCTTGATGGGGTATCAAGTCATGCTCACGCACACATACCAGCGAAAGGCCGACGTGGTGAACCGCGGCATGTCGGGTCGGACGACGCGGTAGGTCGCATGGACTGCAGTGGCGTCGCCTCAGCAAGATGTAGGTGGTGGTTGAGCCAGCTTCCACGCGTGCTGAAAGACTGGGAGCACAAGCATCCGTCGCTCATCTCCATCTACCTCGGTGTCAACGACGCCTCACTTATCAACGGCGTGGATGCAGCGCTGCACGTGCCGCTGGATGAGTTTTCGACGAACCTCCACACGATGATTGCGTCCTTCAACGACGCGTTCCCCAACTGCAAGATTCTTCTCATCACGGCCAGCGCCGTCGACGAGAGCACGGGTTGGAGCTCCGGTCGATCGAATGCCGAGGCTTCCAAGTATGCGAAGGCGACGATCCGACTGGCGCGAACCTTGCGCCTGCCGGTGATTGATCTCTTCACGCCAACATTCAAAGACCTTTCGCTTTTCTACGACGGCCTGCACCTCAACAGCCGCGGCTACGTCTTACTTCACGGCCTTTTCCTCGATACCGTGCGCGTGTATTACCCCGACTTGGCCCCCGAAAACATGGGCTGGGCCTTCTAAACACCACTCTGTGCACACGCAATGCCAGCCAATTTCATTGGATTCGATTTTCTCACGCATGCGGCCATCGATTGGGTGACCAAGTGCGCAAGGATGAAGAGCGCGTACGTGTAGTGCCCCATCACCTTTGCGTGTGCAGGGTTGATTTCGCTTTTTTTTGCGATAGCGTTGCGTGCGCACTGCCACGGCAGATTCTCGGCTCGCTCCACGTGCCACGTATTTTATCCGTAAAATGGCCGATTTCTGGCCAATCCCAGCTCTTTCCGGAAGATATGCCGCTCACAATGCGCTTGGTGCCGCCGTTGAAAAATGCCAGGCGGTAGGGAGGTTTGCACTATTGGATCGACCACACTCACACACCGAGCATAGTACGAGCCCATGAGCGGCCCCACACCCGTTATCATCACCCTGGCGACGCGATCACCGAGGTCGGCGCCAAACCGAGCTTGATGGGGGACCAGGTCATGCTCACCAACACGTACCAGCGGAAGGCCGACGAGGTGAACCGCTGCACGGACAACCCGGTAGGCTACGTGCTGCATCGTCCCGTATCAACTACTAGTAGGAATCAACCTGGCACCTGCACTTTGTCGATCGAGACACCGCCGAATCCGATTTGCAACGCCTCTCACGTTGTGTATAGGGAGTGGACCACCCAAGAATGGGCCAATCACAGGCAGCGAAACACAGAACGGCCATGCAAGTGGTCTGGAGCCATGTCGTGGCCGACGTCGTGCGAGAGCATGCGGGCGCCGGCCTCACCAAGGTCGCGTATGGCCATGCAAAGGCGACGACAACGTGGGTTCCCTCGCACCGCGCGGCCAAGGTCCTCGACTCGTCGCCTCTCGCCGACGCGCCGGCCGTCATCGTGCACACGACCGCCTCGCCCATCGTCGGGCGCGTCCTGGCGGCGGCAGCGCCCATTGCGGCGAGCGACATTGCGTTCTCGGCACAGGCGTTTGCGTCCGTGCTCTCGGCAGCGCATGTGCTCACGCACTGCCACGCCTGCTTCGCCACGCTCCGCGGCCGCGCCGTGCAGTGCGCGAGCTGCGAGCGGGCGCGCTACTGCGACCGGACTTGCATGCAAGACCACTTGCTTCTGCACGACGCCCAGTGCGCAGCACTGCAGGCGCTGCCGGCAACCGACAACGATCTCGTCCGGCTCGCGCTGAGCTGCGTCATCATGGAGCTCGCGACCAACAACGCGTCAATGCTTTCGACGCTCGTCGTCCACGCTGTGCCCTCCAAGGAGCGCCAGCGCTACGAGCGGTACGCCAAGCTGCTACTGTCGCACTTGCCGCCGCTGGACCGTCCGGTACAGGCGCCGTTTTCCTTGCGCAGCATGACACTCATGTCTGCTGTAGCGCTGGCTGACACTTCAGCACGTGCTCGATGTGCTTCTCGCCGTGCGCTTCAACGCCCACCCGATTGTCGTCGATCTTCATAGCTCGGCATTGGGTCTGGGGCTGTTCCCAGATGCGGCCAAGGTGCGTATGATTGTCTCGACGGCAATCACTCAACCTCTGCCCTGTAGATGATCAACCATGCGTGTCGACCCACGACGTATCCGCGCTTCAACATGGCAACTCGAGCCCTTGAGTTCCGAGCGCTGCAGTCCATGGCGCCAGGTACAGATCTGTGGCTTGGGAAGAAACCGACGCATGCATGACACGTAGGCGCGCTCCTCACGTATTCGTACCTGGATGTCTTTGGGTTTAGCCTTCTCGAGCCGCGACCTGCGCGCCAGCAGCTTTTGGCGACAACCTTTGGCTTTGACTGCGTCTGCGGCCGCTGCATGAGCGACAACGACATCGTCTCGAGTGACGGGTCCTTGACGCCATGTGATAAGCTCCTCGCCGAGCTCGACGATGCCATGGCACGCCAGGCCTGGACGACCGTGGTCGCCGTCGCGTCCCAGCTGCTGACCGAGTGGACCGATCGAGGGCTGCCGGACGCGTATCCGCTTGTGTACCTTCTCCAGACCAAGCTAGCAACCGCACACATGCACTTGGGTGCAGCCAAAGAGGCTGCGAACGCGACCGCCGCTGCCGCGACCGCAGCGACGGCCTGCGGATTTGAACCCGCACCGTAATTAATGGTGTCGGTACAGTGGGCTGTTAAAAAGCACAACTTGTCGGAGCGTTTGAAGACATATGCATTTTATAAACACGTTAGGCGCAGATAAGCCCGAGATCGAGGCGGGTCTGGAGTCGGTTTTGGTACAGTGCGAGCACAGGCAGGCCATGCGCGTGCAGAGCGTAGGCTACGAGCAAGTAGAGTAGCCCCATCCCATAGCTCAAGTGGTCGAGTCCGCCGACAATCAGACGACGCCAAACCGCACGCGCGAAAAGCTCGGCAAAGACCCAGCCGTAGCAGATCGAAAGCAGAAGCCAGAGCGTGCTAAAGCTGGCGTGGGCGCCGAGCGGCTGGTGCATCGCGGCGATCGCGACAACCCAGACGAGCCCGACGAGCGTGAGGGCGAGGAGAGCGAGGAGCGCTAGCACCGAGAGCAAGTGGGGCGAGTCGCACTCCCACGTCAAGTACCGCGCCGTATCGTGCGTGCCAAGGCCTGTCCTCAGAAACCTCAGAGAATTGTCGTCGACACGATTCGAGAACCGAGCATCGTACCGGTGATCTGCGCCATGACTGTTGTCGCCGCGGATGCGTTGGCACCAAAGCTGGCGCACACGCTGCCTGGCGCGTAGACGCGATGACTGCTCGGCGGTAGCAGCGCTGCGTGCAGCCGGTAGCACGTGTTGGTCGTCGACGCATTCGGATACAGCGCAGTTGTGCAGAGCTCGAGGAGGCCATAGCGCGCCGAAACGTGTGCACCGCTCGCCTCGACGGCCGACGAGACAAACCAAAGAGGCGCGATCGTGACGAGGAGGAGCGCACCGAACGCCATGACGAGCAAGCCCGCGCCGCGCACGAGGTCCGCGTCGTCCAGCATCTCCGCTTGCAAAGGGCTTGTCTCCGGATAACGCCTTGCTTTCGAAAAATAACGCCGTGCACGAGGCGGCCGGCTACTTTTCGCTGAACGCAGAAAGCGTGATAGGCACAGCAGGCGTCATGGACTGCGTTGGTCGAACAAAGAGGCTGCCGCGAGGACCGTTATGGAATGAACGGGAGCGAAAATGGACGGCTATGGCGTCAAGTTGACGTGACAGCCGATGAAACCGTCGGTCTACACCCCGTTGCGAGAAAGTGCAATCTCACTGTCGCGACGACAACTTTAGTCAAGAAGGCTGAAATCTAGTCGACATCTTTTAGTCTAGCGGTATAGACACTGGTTTACCACCAGGTAGATCCGGGTTCAAGTCCCGGTGAGATCCCTACTTCCTGACTGGTTATGAGCCCAATATACGCACTTTCCCATGCGCGTGTACCACACTCTTCCTCACTCTCATACTCACTTGGTTACACTCTCCTCTGTTACGGGGCAGTACAGACGGCAGATGGCTTCTTGATGTGACACTCTCTCTTCTCCTCTCTCACTACTCCCACCCACTCTTGGCGGGAGTGCGCGTCTGGAGCGTCGAGATTGGGGAGGCAGTCAAGAAGGCTGAAATCTAGTCGACATCTTTTAGTCTAGCGGTATAGACACTGGTTTACCACCAGGTAGATCCGGGTTCAAGTCCCGGTGAGATCCCTACTTTCTGACTACTTTGGTACTGATGACGTTTCTCTCGGTTGTGCGACGTCTCGCTCCGGATGGCCATCAGGTCGTCGTCTCTCTCCAAGTCAGAGCGCATCCGAGTCGGCTTGTACCAAGACCCACTCGACTAACCCTTGGTCCTGCCTTTGCTGGTCAACGAAAATGTAAAAAAGAAGAGAAACCATGGATTACGGATGCACCCACTCGTCGCGCATTGGGCTTATTGCCCAACGCATACATACAATTGTCAACCGCTCTATGCGCGCTGCTGCGTGAACGAGTCGCGGGCGTTCATCTGGTTGGACGACCGGTCGATGAGCGCTTCCTTGTCCGTGCCGAGCTCGCCGGCCGCGTGCGGGCTGTCTTCGATCGAGTGCATGCCAAACTGCATCTTGCGCATGACGAGCGTGAAGAGGACGACGTTGAGAAGCGCGACGGCACCGACCGTGAAGAACATGTTTTCGAGCTTGCCCTCGTTGAGGTTGTCGGGAATGTTCTTCTGGAAGAGGAGCGTAAAGATGGACGTGACGCTCGAGCCCATCGCGACCATGAAGAGGTTGATGGCCTGGCACGTCGACTTGAGGTAGACCGGGACTTCCGAGTAAAAGACGTCAAACGCGGTCACGTTGATGAGGCACTCGCAGAGCGCGACGAGCACGTAGTGGAAGATGTTCCAGCCCCACGGCAGCTTGTTCATCGGCTGCTCACCGCCTTCGTCAATGACAAAGTCGAGCGTCGCGTTCGTGGCGCTCGCCGGGAGCATGATCTCGCCCGAGTTCTTGCGGACGATCTCAAAGATGCCAACGTAAAACATGGTGAACGCCGCGATCGCGAGGCCCGCAAACACCTTGCCAAACGGCGACGCCGCCTTGCCAAAGCGCTTCTTGTACGCCGGGTAGATGACGGCGTCGAGGAGCGGGATCAAAATCACAATCGCGATCGGGTCAAACACACCGAGGACCGCACCCGGGAGCTGCGTCGAGTCGCGCTCGTTGCCAAAGCGGAGGTCCGTCTGCTGCGCGATCATCTGAAAGTTGGCGTCGATCTGGTCGTAGACGCACTGCCACATGACGTTAAAGGCCGCGAACGGGAGCACGCGGACCACGAGCTTGATCTCGTCGATCGACGTCGCGTCGACGGGGCCGCCGTTGGCCGCGCTCGCACGCTCCATGTTCTGAAAGTTCATGCCCGCGAGCACCCACAAGACGCAGCCGCCAAACGCGACACCGCCCGCCGCGTACGACATGCCGAGACGCTCGGTCGAGCCGTCCTTGAGGAAGACCGCCACCAAGTTCAAGAGCCACGACAGCAAAAAGAGGAGGAAGCCGACGCAGGCCATGCGCGCGCTCGTCGACGCCGCCGACGCTTGACGAAGCACACGCACGAGCTTGGACATGGCGTCCGAGTTGGGCGGGAACTTGATGTAGCGGCTGCTGCCGACGAAGAGCATGAGCAGTGCGACGCCCATGACGCACGCGCAAATGAGGAACGTCGCAAAGTACCCATAGTCCTTGGAGATGGCCGACGAGCCCTTCACGCACAAGGTCGCGAGGTAGCCGTACGCAAAGGCGGCGCCAAAGTTGATGCACCAGTAAAAGTACGAAAAAAACGTGACCTTCTGGGCCTCCTCCTTCGGGTCGTGCGGGTTGAACTGGTCGGCGCCGAGCGTAATGACGTTCGACTTGATCGCGCCAGTGCCAATGCCAATGCAGGCAAAGAGGGCAAACACGAAGAGGCCTTCGGCCGTCTTGGTGTCGGCGCCCTCGCGGTTGAAAACGCCAGCCTCGCTGGTCTCCTCCCACCCCAGCACCTTGGGATGCGCAGCGATCGAGATCAAGACGTCGCCGATGAAGTAGACCGTGCCAAAGATCGCGATCGTCTTGAAGCGGCCCCAGCGCTCGTCGGCAAGGTAGGCACCGAGAAGCGGCGAGAGATAGCAGAGCGACGTCCACGTGCTCTTGATCGAGCTGGCCGAGACACCGGTCCAGCCAAGGACAGTCTTCATAAAGTTACGGAGACCTTGGTTGATACCGTAGTACGAGAGACGCTCGGCGAGCTCCATCATCAAGATGAAGCCGCACACTTGGAAGAGGACGCTCGAGTACTTGACGGGGCGGGAGTCCCAGACCGAGGCGTACGCGCCCGTTGTCGGCGTCGTCACTTCGCCCATGGTTTTTGACTTGCGAACGAGGCTGCAAAACCAGAAATGAGGACTGGGCTCCAACGGCAACCAGATCTCGCGGCTGGGAAGCGCCTCACCCACCTGGGCCATCTGGTCGGCCAGCCGAAGATCGAAGTTGCGACCCACGGACCTATAGAATTAAATGACTTGGTAATGGTATGCGTATCATAACGCCATCAATAAAATACGGCGTGAGGCTGATCAGATTGGTGACGGGCGCAAAGTTGAAGCTTCAAGAAAGGCGCGTCTGTGGCGGCGAAGCACGCACGGCTGGGCTCCTCTGCAGCTACTTGCGCCGTGGGACGGCTAGGCCATCAAGTTGCCGATGTATACCTGTGAGCTACGTACGCTGTGCATCACTCGAAGCTGCGCCGTTTTGGCGCCATGTCCTAGCTGGTTACCGCTCCCTCTAGCCTTGTGTAGACACGATCGTTCCGCGGCAGTGCTTACAAATGACCATAAGTCCGCTTCTGTTCTTGTTGTGTATACCATGTTATCCACTTGAAGCGTGCTGTCCAAATTGTACGGTAAGGTGTTACGACCGCCACGTTGCATTGATGAATTTGCCGTTAGAGGAGCGCGAAGAAGCATTGCTCTGAATGGAGCTCTCGACAGCACTAGCAACCGCAGCGCTGCAACAAGCGCACGCTGCACATCATTGCAGGAGTGCTTGCCTTGTCCCTCAAATGAGCTTGGGAGCTGGCGTTGCACTCCAAGGGACGTGGAGGCTGCGAAAAACCGCGATCGATTGACTAAGCCCGCCATCAGGTTCTCAGATGGCTTGGATGACTTGGATGACTTGGAATTAACACGCTCCTCCTCGGCGAACCAGTCGCGTCGATCGTTAGCGTCGTGTTGCTACTTGAGTTGGTACAATACACTCACATAGCTCCAGCAGTGGAGTTGACGCAAGCGTAGATCGCAGC
This sequence comes from Saprolegnia parasitica CBS 223.65, assembly GCF_000151545.1. Lineage (NCBI taxonomy): Eukaryota > Oomycota > Saprolegniomycetes > Saprolegniales > Saprolegniaceae > Saprolegnia > Saprolegnia parasitica. Next base: position 176,055 of record NW_012156437.1, read on the forward strand.
GTTTCATTCAAGCACCAAGCTACATTGTAGGTACTTCTCAGCAACGGTGAGGACCGCATCGAAGACGTTTTGAAAATTCGGCCGTAAAAAACGATTCAACAAGCTCTGTGTAGAAAGGTGCAGAGATCCAGCGCCCAACAAAACCATGCGGCAGCTGTTCTCGAAGGGAGCTCACGGCCTCAGCGACCAGTGTCCGCACATCAAGAATCGTAAACCGTTCTCAGATCGTAGTTGGGGCGAAATCAGATGGAAAATTCTATGACGCCGGCCGAGCGGTTGCCTAGGACGGACGTGATCGTCGTCAACTCGTGTTATCAGCCCGGCAATGGACGGTCGATGTGGACGTGGCCACAAGGACCAGCGTCTCGCGCGCGGCTTAAACATCCCTGTCACGGGCAAGTGAAGACAACACGGTCGATCGTTTCATTTCGTTTTCTGTGGTGCCTGTTTGACTTCAATAAAAACGAGCACCCAGCTGGAATGCATCGGTCGTACTTCCCGGTCGTACACACCGCCAACAAACACTCGAGGAAAAGAATGATGATGATTGCGGTACCACGACTTGGACGCTGGTTTGCGCACCTCTTGGTCTTCGCGCCTTCGTGCTTGGCCTTCCCGCTTGCGTGAATCCTACTCGAGGTCGTATATTTACGCCGCATCCGGATAGATATTTCTAAGCGATGTCGCCGACAGGGTTTTTAGATGCCAACGGCACGCTGAAAATGAGAAAGGCTTCAGCTAAACAAGTGCCGAGGTGGCATCGAACGGGTTTAAAAACGACGTTGGCCACGGCGATGTATCTGTATCTGCATGCTGGCATCATGGACACGACACACCGACGACGACTGCCGCGAGAGTGAGCTAAGCTTACAGTACCGGTATGATGATTCGACTTGTCCCCGTGCGAGAAAGATGATGCATCGCACAAAATACCCGTTTCTGGATCCATCGCCAAGAAAAGATGGTCTGTGTTGACATATTTTAGAAGCGCCATTAAACACTCGTTTTTAGTTGGAGTACGCGGCAGCCATAAATTGGTGGTGGCTGCTGCGTGGTCTGCTGTATGGTGTCGCAACGTGGTGATGGCATACCATATGTGTAGGAACAAGCGGTTACCACCGATTTACCATCCGCCAGTTTGCTGCAGTGCACGGACACTGGCGCTTGTTCAGCTGGCGCTTGTTTGACGAATTCACCGACATTCGAGTCGAGTGCACTATGGCTGCACTGCTTTGTGCAAACGTTTTGTGTTGTTTGTTGTTGTTGTTGAAGTGGGTCGTCTATTACAATAGATAAAACTATGCTAAATAAAATTGTCGGACTTTCTTCGTTGTGTGTACTCGGTTGAGGGTACTTGATTTAGGCAGGCGGAGGCAGGAGCGCGATCCGCGGGACGAGGTGACGTCGCGGCCACTCGTGTTGGGCGAGGAG
>NW_012156437.1:177585-178601 GCF_000151545.1 Saprolegnia parasitica CBS 223.65
TGTCGTTCGGTATCACGTGTGGGCCGAGGTCGCGGCCGCGGCACTCTGTCGTCACCGCGTGGATGAGGCGTTGAGTTCTTGTCGCGAGCGTCTCCGTCGGGGCGGCGGCGAGCATCAAGGCGTGGACGTGCTGGGCTTGAGTGATCCCGATCTTGGCCATCGTCCGGGCGTATCGAGTGTGCCATCTTGTGGTCTTTTCTATGTAACTACAGCTATCTACCGGGAGAAACTGGTTGGACCAAAGCGGTTGTTCGTGGACCAGCGGCGACGGCGCCGTGTGTTGTTTGTTGTTGTGAGATGTGTTGCTTGTTGTTGTGAGATATGAACTGAGTTACCGGTATATACAATTATTGAGACCACGAGCCGCTACAGGTACGACGACGCCATCCTGGCGTCTCTGGCTCGTGACCAGAAGGCGCTGCGCCTACGCATCGACAACATGAAGACCGCCGACCCCGCCGCTACCCGAGACCTCCGCATCGAACGCAACCTAGTCATGCATAGGATCCGCATGCGCTGCCGCGACCTTGCCAACGCTGAAGCCGACGCCCTCGTCAAAGAGATCGAAGACTTGGGCCCTACCTCGCAGATGTTCGCCGCCGTCAAGGCCACGCTCCGGCGCCCCACGTCCAAGTTTCGCCTCAAGGACCAGCACAGCCACATCATCATGGACACGAAGGAGACAGCCAAGCATGTGACCGCTCACTTCCAGGCCCAGTTCGCCAGCTCGACCAACGCCACCGTACAGCCCGACACGACTGCCCGACCGCTCGACCAGCCCATTACGCCCGTCGAACTCTACGACGCGATCAAGAAGCTCCGCAACAACCGCGCCTGCGGCCCAGACACCATGCCGGCCGAAGTTCTCAAGGCCGCCGCCGACCTCATCGCCACGCCCCTCGCACAGCTGCTCAACGACGGTTTTACCAAAGGACAGCCGATTCAGCTCGGCACGGGACGCTGATCTGCCTGCCCAAGCCCAACAAGCCCCAAGGCGTGTGCTCGAGCCTCCGCCC
>NW_012156437.1:179518-195464 GCF_000151545.1 Saprolegnia parasitica CBS 223.65
ATCGTCCTGCACCGCGACCTCCAGTCGCTGGCGTCTCTCGAGGACCTCAACAAACTGCGTAGCTTTGCCGCCGATCGCGACGCCTGGAAGGAATCTACGGAACTTGTCATTATGGGCCTCACCCGCGGCCACAAGCGTCCCCGCGCGACTACAGAAGAACAAGATGCACCCCCGCGCCGCCGCCTGCGCAGCCACGGCCCGGTGAGCGAATGAAGAAGAAGGAGATTGCTAGTCTCTACGTATGCGAACTCTTTGTAACAACGAAGATAACGCGAAACACGTTCATATATATGCAATTATAAAGATATTGTGGACTTCCGAAGGCGCTCGTGAGGCTTGGCCGATGCTTCAGCGAGGAGCGTTGGCGGTCGTGATTCGAGAATGTGCGAGGGACCAGGTAGCGTGCACACCAGGGGTCGTCGCGGAGAGCGGCCAGCGATGCGTCAAGAGATGGCACCACAGCGAGCCAAGTGCCGGCCATGCAGTCTTGCGGTAGTAGCTGCCCGGATCGCGCGCGCGGCAGCGGGATGTTGCGTCAGCGTCGTGCGGAAGACACGGTTGTTGCGTTCGAGCTAAAGACAATACCAGATGCAAGCGCGTAAGATTGGCCAGAGGGCACGAACGGACGACTTGTGGGCCGAGTACGGCGACATCGTCGTAGAGAAAGCCAGCGACCGACGACGGGAGTTGCATCTGCAAAATGCCCCGGGGCGGTACAAAGGCGCACCAGATCGCTCGGACTTATGGGCATCAAAAGATGGTCGTTTGTTTGACGGGCTTGCGCATCGCAGAGAAGGCAGTGTCGAGCATCGTGATCGAGAAAGTGCAAGCTGGCTCGGACGGGCACGGCTTTCGTACACGAAGCCACCGTATCGCGGAGGGACGTGGGCTGGCTGCCGTAGAGGTACAAATGCGGCTGCTCGGCCCGGTTGCTCGTAGAAGGTCTCTGGGACGCCAAGGTGTTGCACAGGAAGCACACGCCAGTAAAATTGCAGTCGCTGTCGGAAGCCGGTCAGTCGGATGTCCATAGTCGCCGCGAGGACGACACGGGGTCCAAACTTGACGAGCTATGGCGGGGCCATGGTTGGGCGCACGTCATGATCGGCAAGCGGGATGAGCTGGAAGCAACGAACGAGAGCAGTCGCCGGATCCAACGGCGGGTTGGATGCAGCGCTGGAAAAAGTCCTGGTAGTTGTTCTCCGAGGTCGGCGACCGTGCGTCCAAGAGCTTGGAAGCTGTCTACGTGCGTGTATCCTTGAGTGACGAGTGTCTTGATGTGCGAGTCGTGATCTTTCGCGAGCCACTCGAGCTTGCTTGACAGAGGAAGATGTGCGTTATGCCAGAGCGGAAGACGATGATGCACGAGCGGAGCTGGGCGAGGCATGCATGGCTCGCCATGCATGGTGTAACGATAGACGACGTTTTTGTGTTGCTTTGGCGCACGAGGGGCCATCAGATCTAGGGCCGTCGTGGCTGTACAAGTGCACTTGAAGCTGTTGTTGAAGTGGGTTTATTTAGATATAATATATACTGAACAATTTGCTAATTGTTCTTGCCTTGGTTGCAAGATACGTACACTGTACGCTGCCTCGGTCGTCGACACGTTTTCTCGATTCTGTGCACCAAATTTCGTCATATATTGCGCAAGGCATCAACTTTTCTAAATAACATGCATTCAATCGTATTTACCCGCGTAGCACGAGCACCGACTCGCAGCAAAAGTACGAGGTCGTGGCGCAGAGGCCGTCGACGACCGGCCGACGCAAGCGTACAAAAATCACAAGCAATACGACGACGCAGCCAGCGAGCCCCAGAGGGTGCTCAGCACACGAAATCGGCGCGTTCAAGCCCCAAAAATACGAAAACGTACACGTCGCCTTTGGGAAAAACACAAGCAGCGCGAGCTCCCGCAGCGCTTCGACGCTATAGAGCGCCGACGCGACCCACTGCAGCAACAGCGCCACCAGCAGCTGGCGCACGACAAAGACGTAGAGCGCGAACTGCGCGACGCGTGACGGCGACCAGCCCTCGCGTAGCCGCAGCAGAAAGGCCGGGCGCCGATTTATCTCGAGGAGGTCCTGGAGCTCGTCGGCATTAGCGTCAAAGGTCAGCGGCACGGGCGAATGGGCCATCGTGTTGTGCACGGCCATGTCGTACCGGACGAGGAGCTGGAAGCCGCCGTAGAGGATCGCAGCCGGGTAGTAGCAGCGGCTTGGACATCCGACAAGATGCAAGACGAAGCGCAGCAGCGCGATTGGCACGAGGCCGAGCGCCAAAAGGCCGAGGCCCAGAACGGCGACCATGAGGACATACGTCATGAGGACGTAGTGGAGGGCGAAGAGATAGCTCTGGTACGTGAGCACCTGGCAGGGCCACGAAAGGAGGTCCCAGTGCGACGCTGGTGGACCTCGTTCCGGCCGTCGGTGGACTGCCGGCCGAAGAAGCACAGGCTGGTTGCGCCAGCTTTGGCGCACGTCCATCGCGTCACTACGAGTGTTGGCGATGGTCAGGCATCGACATTTTTGATTGGCGAATTTGTCATGGCTTGGCCAATCAAAGTGGATATGGTACCAAACTATTGACCAATCAAACACAGCTAAGAGGTGGCACGGTCGTATCCAAACCCGTGTTGTCAAAGTTGGAGCAGCTCCAGCCAGTGTTGTTGTCAATGCAGTTTTCAACATGCAATTATGCAGATAGCAGACTTCCGAATGCGACGCTAATCTCGTGTTGTTGTGAATCACAGCAGCACAAGCTTGGCTACCGTCGTCACCATGAACAAAACGAAGCTAGGACCCTGTGCCAACGCGACTGCACTGACCACGTCGAACGCAATCTACTGCGACAAGGACCGACAGGACTGCCGATAGGTTAGTGTGATGACGAAAGCACCGAGGTCACAGCAGCTGCATACAAAACCCGATGCGTTGATTCGTAGACTCGGCATACTTTGGGTGTGCGAAAACCTTCAAGCTCGTCTGCGCGTACTAGTCTCACGCGAACTGGGGCATTTGCCACTGCGTAGTCTGGTAGCATGAATAGTCAACCAGGTACCGAGAACCAGAAACATAATTTATGGACGCGTGCAGGTATTCACGGGTCAGCACGAATGTGAATGGCAACCAAATACGGACAACGACGCGGCTCTACAGCTGCGAAGAGCACTCAACTCTCTCTGCCACCGTGTTGCAGTCCTGCTGGACAAGGTTTACTCTCACACTTACCGCAAATACCGAGTTGACGCGGGTTGCCGAAAGGATGCATGCTTGCGGATACTTTTGATCTCGGCGCCAACGCGAAAAACGCACACGTTTATCAACGCCAGTGTTTAACGCGCTGGGTGAAACGCGCTGCAAGATCGTGCACCTCGAATATAACACGCCTACCAGTATGCGTTGTGCGACACGGGCCTCATTCGCTCAAAACAAGCGCTTTGAACGCATTCGAGTCGGAGACGATGCGCGCTTGGGCAGCTACTCTGGCTGCACGGCCACGCGAGTCCATAAAACCCAAACGTGGCTTACGAGTAAAGCATAAGACTTACCGGCGTCGAGCCCTTCCGTAATATCTTCGTCGCCATACTACGCTGTCGAGCGCTCGATCCCATCGAGGCGGTCGACCACCAAGCGCACCATCTGCCACGTGCGGTATGAACTGCAATGTCGACGTTGCCGTGTCGTCTTGTCATATCCGCACCTTCCAGTACAGTGTAGTGGACCTCGATGGCGTTCGAAATACTGTACCGCTCCTGCGACGGCGAGCTGCGACGAACCAACGCGTGCTTCCAGAGAACGTTCGGCGGAGCTTGCACGACCGGTGCCACGGTGCACGACCGAGTCGGAGCCGTTGAGCGGCCACCGGTACAATTTGTACCAGTCCAGCGTTCTACAATAGCGTCCTACTACGTAGTAGAAAGTACGGTACATGTAGGCTGGGGGCGACGAGCCACATCACTGCACGTTCCAGTTGGGTGTTTTTCTTCAGGAAGGCGGTCCAAGCCGCGTACAGATTGGTGCGCCCTGATAGCAACGTCCCACAACAGCTCTTCGGCAGTAGCCACGTCGTACTCGGCGTGTACTGCTTGAAAGAGTGGTTGCAAAGCAGTGGCCATGGCGTCGCCAGACAAGACCAAGGGGCAGTCAGCTGGCCTTGAACAGTAGGATCATGCTTGCATTTAGCGTCCTTTGGCGTCGAAAAACGTGTTTGCCGTGCATACCCCGACCCCTACGTGCCACCTTTCTGGGTGCATGTTTCTGCGTGGGTGGGAGAAATCCAGCAAGTGTGCGGATGACACGACGTAGTCACGCAGTCACTCCACCTCGGTGCTTGTCGCTGCGCGGTCATTTCCGTATGAGCCGCCAAGTCGAGCCGTGCTGCTACCTCAAGCTCCAAGCCGGTGGGTCCAACTACCGCGAGTGGGCTGACGCCATTAAGACGCGCATGACGAAAGCCGGCCTCGCCAAGTACCTTGGCCCGCACCCGCCCAACTACAAGGCCGACGACGATTTGGCCGCTGGCGTCTACCTGCGATTAAGCCTCCACCGCCACGACATCATGCACCTCAAGGACGCCAAGACGACACATGCGACGTGGGAGATCCTCCGGCGACTCTACGAACCCAAGACCGGGTCGTCGCTGCTTCTTTTGTACACGCAGATGGACCACCTCCGCTGGATCGAGTCGCGCGGGTCACTCACCGACTTTGCCGATGCGTTCCTCGGGCTTCAGCGGCAGATGGCGGTCGCCGGCGACACGACGCCCGCAAGCGCCTTCTTGATTCGGTTTTTGACGCTGCTGCCAGCGCGCTTCAACGGAACCATCCTGCGTATCCTCCACGACAGCACGAAAGGCCCCGTGTTTCCGAGCTTTGAGACCGTCCTCGCCGAGCTCCAGGCCGTTGACGCCCTGCACGCCGCCAAGACGACGACGACGACGACCACGAAGACAACGACCACATCGCCGCGACACACGACGGCGTTCAGCCCGACGCGCCCAGCGCGTACATCCGCCTGCAGCTACTGCGGCAACGACCAGCACACCGTGAGCGACTGCTACCGACGACAGCGCGACCTCGATCGCGGCCTGCGACGAAGGACCACCCTGCCCGACGACGTGACGCCGACGTCGCCGACGATGCGCGCCCGCGCGACGCACCCGCGCGGCCGGTCGCTGCCCTGCGACGTCCTGCGGCCCATGGTCTTTGGAACCGGTCGCGTTAGCCCACAAAGCTCCAAATAATATATTATCTTGACTTTAGTATGGCGCGTGGCAACCTTAGTCTCAACCTTATTTGACACGTGGCAGCACCACGACCGGGCCAGAGACCAGCACTCTGGTGAAGACGTGGACAGGCGCTCGCTTTTCGACCAATGGCAGTGCGTTATGCTGTAGATTATAGCCAATCCCCATCGACGATGATGCGAGATGGCAGTTTTGCTGCCACCCACATCAAAGTGGCATCGAGTTGATTCCCGCGCAACCATAAATGTCCTCATCTATTATAGAGCCACGGGTGTGTATGGTAGGTAGGTACATTGTATGTAGGACATATCGGTTGTATCTTTTGAATTGCTACCGACTGTCCAATCCTACGACGCTACATTTTGACTACCGGCAAGGGAAATGAGCTTGAGCGACAAGGTGCCAAGGCTGTACACCAGTACTGACACACATTGATCCCGTGTGGGCTGGTGCAACTAAGGGTTTCTACCTGTATAGTACCACTGGTATAATCCATATAGAGCAGACGTTCTATTTACAGACACTGAAAACGAAAAAGGTCCGAGGAAAACATGCACAAGCGACCGGAGCCATCGGCGCTCGAGGCGGCTGCCCGACGCCCGATCCTTGTGGTTGCATTCCTCAAGAACCTCGCGTCGACCATCTACCTCATTGTCTGCGTCCTTATCATGCTTCTCTCAAAGCCGAGCCAGCGTATCCGCGTCCAAGCGTACCAGAGCCTGTGGTCGTGCCCCGTGGTGTACTCTGCCTACTGCCTTCTCCATCTCGTCGCCATGCTCCCGACACCGTCGTGGTTGTCGTCGTCGACGCCGAATCTATGGGCGCGGCTCACTCGGCGCATGCAGTCGTGGATGGCGTCCGATTGGGTGCGAGCAGCTTTCCAAGCGATCGAAACGACGGCGCAGGTGCTTCAAGGGTACCACATGAGCCACCTCTCTGTCGACCGAGACGTTGTCTTTGTCTACGGACTGCTCATTAGCGTTCGCTGCCTCATCGTGCCGTGGTTGCTCTTCTCTTCCAATGCCTTTGTCAAAACCACATTGATCTTGGCGATCAACAGCCTCGTGAGCTTTGGCATCGCGGTCGGCATCTCCATGGTCCGGTTTCTCCCGCCACTGCTCCTGGCGGTCGCAGGCGACATCCGAGACACGTACTCGCCCGAGTGGGGAACCCGCAACATTCTCCAGGCGCGTTTTATATTCCCAATGTCGGGTCTCGACCTCTTGGAGAAAAGCATTTTGCTGGGGGCCAACGTCTTCAACGTTCGCCAGTTGGTGCTCGCAGCCGCCAAGCTCCCATCCCGTCATCGGGTATCCCGCACGTACACTGCGCCATCGATGCTCGGGCCGTCTACCTCTAGCGTGGTGCTACGTCGGGCATCTTCCGTTGCCAAGCTGCAAGCCCTCGCATCGCAGTCGCTGCGCACCGTCACAGAGGTCACACAAACGCTGCAGTTTCGTCACAAGCGCATCCTTAAACTCTTCCTTGTCTACCAGCTGCTCATGGGCGCCATAGTGCTCTTCAACATTGTCGACTTGGTCTGGATACGCTCGCCGTGCCCTCGTGGCTGTCAACTGCAGACGCACCCGTGGTTTACGCGCACTTGTTCGTGCGCGTACCTTCGTATCAACTGCGCCGACCCATCTTTTGAGAACGCCAACCTCTCAACGTCTCTCTCGCCCGACATTTATGGAGCCTCACTCTTCTCTCTGCATCTCTCACAGTGCCATCTGCCGCATGGATTGGACTTGCGGCTTCTGGCACCGTTCCAAAGCATCTTTACCATTATGATTGAGTTTTCCAACATGACGTCGTGGGACGCCCCCCCTAATGTGACGTGGCCCCCATCACTGCTCGGCATCAACTTGCGGTATGGCAATCTCACGGCGATACCGTCCGTCTTGTATACGCTGCCGCCGCAGCTACAGACACTCAACATCATAGGTCACCCGATCCGGACCATACCACCAGGTGTAGTTTCGCGCTGGACCTCGGTCACGTGGCTCGGACTCGCAGGCGCGCAGCTTGCGTCGCTGCCCGATGAGATGGTCAGCCTGGTCCATTTGGAGCGGCTCATACTGATCGACAACCAATTGAGCGAGATTCCAGCGACGTGGGCGACGTCATTTCCAGTCTTGCAGCGCTACGAGCTCTCGGGCAATGTCATCTCTATTCTGCCGTCGACGCTTGTCGATGCCAAGCCCAAGGCGTTGATTGATTTGAGCAACAACCCGGTTCGGGACGTCCCGTCGTCGACCCTTGCGCGGATCGCCTCACGGCAAATCGTGCTGGATGGTACACCGTTCTGTATAACCACTGCTGTCGAAGGCTGTCGTGCTATGTGTGCCGCGACTTGCTCAGATCTGAACGTTGGCGACAATGTATGCCACCTCGGCTGTTTCTCAGCCAATTGTACATGGGACAATGGGGACTGCACCGCCTTTAGCATACTCAAGTGAATCCAAACACATAGTACGCCACATCGTCGGCTCTACCGCCGCACACGACAACTTCGTCCGATGGCATGGCGCGTAATCTCTCGAGGTTCCGTCGTCAAGAACAGGCGGTACGCGGTTCCTGGGAAGGGCTATTAGGAATGCTTAGTATAGTGCTTTTGTCGCTCGAGCATTAACACATTAAAGACTTGCTCAGAATTTGACCTCATGGCTCTCTCCGTCACTCCTTGGGGCCGCTTTGGCGTACCTGTACTACGGCGAGGTCATTTTCTTGATGTACGGTGTATCGAGTTAAGACTGCATTTTGACTAATAACATATTTCACAATCGCTTGCTTGCTGCTTACGTGAAGTTTCGATCTAAAATGCTGCCAGCTGTACGACAGTCCGTAAGATCCGCCCGTTCGCGAAAAGATCGTTTCGGCTTTCGCCGCGCGCAAAACATGTGGCACAGACAGCGGACAGCAGACGCGCATGCATCCGCTGTTGGCCAGGGGTCACCACCAACTTGATGATCTCGTCGTTTTTCCAGTGTTCTTGAAACACCCGCATCTGACTGCCCTTTTTACACACAGGATTCGTTTGCGTTGCTCATGAATGCGCCTGACATGCTAGTACACCATATAGAAAGCAAGGTTATGTGCATGACTGTACTAAATAGCGTACGGTTCAAGGCACTGGACCGACGATGGCGCCGTCAGCTCGCCGAGACTGCGTTGGAAGCGTGCGGTGCCGTCTCTCATCTTAGCGACAATGGTATCCGTGTAGTTGACCAACGTGTACGTTTTCGGGTACGCTTGATAGCCCACGACGCACACGTCGTCGACGTGGTAGGGGTATCGACGCAGCGGAACGCGGCCCTTCTTGATGGCGCGTGACGTGCAGTTGCACGATCCATCGAGGTAGAACGTAGCACGCTCGTTGCTCTCTGCAAACGCGCCGACCTTGTCGCCGTGGCGGGCACACCAGCGCCAACTTTGCCACTCGTCGGATGGCGCTCGACTGTTAGCCGGCGTCTGTAGCCGCGCCAGCCGTCGAGTGAGCCGCGGCAAACAGTGCGTCGCGAGCGCCCGCGCACCGTCGAGATGTCCAACGTCAACGAACGCATCGTGTAGCGGTAGCATGACGTCCATCATCAGCGTGATTGACACGCTGTGGGCCGCCTCCAGCTCGTAGGCATACTCGACCATCCGCGCGAGGCCGGGGGCGCGGTGCAGATGCGCAAAGACCCGGACGGCGTTTTGCGCGCGCTCGGCAGTGTCCGTGAGGTCTTCCACGTCCGCGATGTCATCATGCCACGTGGTGCGATACTCCAACAGGAGCGTCGCCACTAACCGCGCGGCCTGCGACGCGTCCAGTTGCAGCCCTGGCGTCGTCAGCAGCGTCACCCAGTCTTGGGAGCCCATCGTCTTGCGACGCAGCGCCGTGTCAAACACTGCCTCAAAGCTCGGCGTGCCAAGCGTGAGCCGAAGCAGCGCGACGCACGATTCGTTGTCGATGGACCGTTGCGCCTCGCAGTAGCTGTCAACGGCAATGTCGACAAAAGGCTGCAGCGGACGCGACAACGGCGACAGTGCCACGAGCACCGAAGAGAGCGCGTTCTGTAGCTTTTCGTTCAGCAGCAGCGCGTACGCCAGCGACCATGCCGGTGGCTCGAAGCTGTCGATGACGGCCAAAAGAGGCGGCGGGAGGCGCTGTGCCAAGACGCCACCGACCAGCGGATCCGCCGACTCGGCCGCCAAGCATACATGCACATGCAGAGCATCGGTGAGAAAGGTATCCAGGTACGGTGTGTGCCCTGCAGCGCTCTGCTGCTCGAGAAGAAGGTGCAGCGCGGCCCGGAGAAACTCGGTGGCGTGGCGCTGCCGCACGCAAAGACGGTTGTCTTCGATGAGACGAGCAAGCAAGTGCATGAAGATGGCACAGTCGTCGCTTTTGCAGCGCTGGATGTCGCGTCGAAACGACGGTAGCACCAAGTGCCACCCGTAGCGCGTCACGAGCGCACGGAACCAATCGCAGACGATCGTGGGCATGGTCCAAAAGCGAGCGTCGGTCGTTTTCGAGAGCAAGTCCATGGCCAGGTCCAGGTCTCCATGGTGGAGGATGAAAGCGCCGAGCTTGGCCCAGTCGTTTGGCGTCACTGCCAACTCGTACTCGGCGCAAAAGTGGTGCCGAAGCATGCCGATCGTCGCCGACATCAACTCGCGCAGAGTTGCAAATCCGACCAAGTCAGTGCTGACGCCCTCGACATAGGCCGTCAAGGTCGAGATCATGGTCGTTAGGCCGAGAAAAAAGACACGATGTGTCTTGGGCCAAAAGACAATGTCGATCGCGTCCGTGTCCGGTGCGAATTCCTTAAACCGACTCGCAAATGCCACGAGGCGGGTGCGAGTGGCGGCGGCTACCACCGACGCCGGCGTATTGCAACCTGGGTGGAAGTCGACGTCGTCGGGTCCATTGGGATGGAAGAGCGCAACGTCCAGGACGCCGGTAGACACGAGAAACTCGATCGTGTCGCGGACGTGACCAGTGACGACCTCCATGGACGACGAGGCACCCAGGTAGCGCACGCACAAGTCAAGGGCGATACTTGCGTGGTCATCAACCGCAGCCACGGCGTCGCACATCTGCGTCCGTGTCGGGACAGCTTGAGGCACGACCTTCCGTGGCGTCTCTCGAGGCACCTCCTCCTCCTCCTCGTCGTCGTCGTCGAAGGGACACGGCTCCTTGTCAGCGTTGGTGTCGCGTTGCTCGGTCGGTCGAGGACTCGTACCGAACACAAGCGTCGCGCGGGCGCCCGATGAAATGGGCGCTACGTGCACTGCGCAATCGTTGAAAAAGCCGAGCACGCAGTCGTCGACCGAGTTCCAGGTCGTCGATCGATCTTGGTACGAGACGGTGACGGCGCCACCAGCCGCGTCCGATGGCAGCACGTGCACGGTGGTGCCGAGGTCGCCCTCATACGTTGCCTTGTGCGTCCACGCAGCCCCGTCACCGACCGTATCGATCGTGAGCTTCTGGAGTGCAAATGTCGCGCTGATCCAAGGGTAGATACCGTTGATGGCTGCATCGTACTCGCTTCGGTGTCGGCGTCGCTGGCCAAAGTGAATGTTGCGCCGCGGAATCACGATCAAGGGGCCATGGGAATAGAGGGTGCGCAGCGCCGCCACTTGATGCGGCTGCAGCGGCCAAACCAGCTCTTCGTGGAGCCCGTCGACGGTGAAGCGGGGAAAGCAAATGGGTGCTTGGCGCGCGACGCAACACGCATGCTGCGCATGGGCATACATTGCGAGCTCGAGCATTTCCTCCGACATGTGCGCTCGGGTGTGTCGACGTGCGAATGCTCAAATGCGCGCCGTTTAGCGTCCTACCACAGTTTGAAAAGTGCAAATCCAGTGACGGTCGTTGATATCCACAAACACTCACGACGCAATTCCGTGCAAACGATACACGGATTTTAGGGCCTTGTTCGAAATAGAACCAAGTAAGATGGGAAGAATGCCTTTGAGGATCATCTGTAAAAATTGGAACCAAGTACACATTGTAAAATGGGTCACATTGTCGCATCGCGGGGCAACAAAGACGCTGTGAGGCGCGATGTGCCTGGCGCAAGATTCGGTTGGGCGGGCTTTTCGTCCGTTTTTGTCCGCGGAATTACGGTATATTTGATTCCGTTGCATGTCATTTCCAAACTCGTTTCTTCGTGCATCCGAGCGCCGTGAGTGCAGGTGGATACTGCGGATGAAGGTCAAATATGGTTTGCGGCTGCAGCCACGAACGACGACGACCGCCCATTTGCAGATTGGACCATGTCCAAGCGTATGCTCGAGCTCGCGAGATCCGCTTATACCTACCATGCCGGCGGCGTCCATCGCCCAACACCGATCTTCGCTCCTCGCATCCGTGTCCAAGGGTTTGACGAAGAGCTACTTTGGCCTCTGCCACCGCATCAAGTGGCAGCGCTTCGAGCCCTCTACTCCCATGGCCCCTCGATTGAGGTTCCACACGACCAGCTGTTCCACGCCGACTCGGACGCAGTGTATGAACACAAGGACGTCGACGACGACTTGGACGCCGTCGTGGACGGTCTCAATTCGAGCACCCGGGAGGTCACAATATCACTCGACAAGCTTGTCATCGACTTGGTGGGTGACGTCGAGGCGTGGAAGCCGATGAGCACGCATGCGACCCGCTTCGCCACCTTGGGGCTCATGCTTCCGTCGGACGCGGTCGGCGGCGCCGTCACCTTTTCGCACGAGTACCGGTCGACGACGTGGGACGCGGTGGACGACTGCGTGCTTGGCTTCTACGACACGTGCTCGGTGCAATTGGCCCCGATCACGTCCGGCGCGCGCGCAACGCTCTTTTTCTGCGCCGAGTTGGAACGGCGATATGACAGCGACGACAGTGACAACGACGAGAGGGGTGCAACGCCACTGCGTCTGCCCACGTGCGCGCAGATGCAGGACGCCGTCGCCGCGGCCCACGAGCACGAGTGGATCGCGATCGGTTTGTGCCATGGTCACCGCGGTGCAGCCTCGCCGTATTCGTTGGACGCGATCACTGGCCGCCTGTGTAAAATGGTCGAGTACCTCGTGGCGACACACGTCCTGGACGTTGCGTTCATCTATCCAAACGATGGATCGCACAAGGTGTTGTTCCACCCGGCGTGCCATGTCCCGGCGTCGGTCGCTGCTGCCGCCACCCGCGACCATCTACTGAGATCGCAGCGCGGGGGACGCCTCTTGGAACCAGTCGCTGGACAGATCGACGTGTGTTTCTGGCCCAAGGCGCACCGCGTGTACTTTGTCGGGCTCGAAACCGCGACCTCGCTCTTGACCTCGTACGTCACCGGGGGCAGCACCGACTTGCTCGGGTTGAAGACACTGCGCGAGTTGGCGTCCGCGACGATCCACATGGTCCGGGACGCCATTTGCCGACAGCACCATCTCAACGTGACATCCGACGAATGGGCCAATCTCAGCGCCTTTGTCGCCGACCATGCCGACGTCGATCTTGCGATGGATTTCCTCGGGCATGTGGGTGACCAGTATTCGATGCCAACGATCCCCCGCGACTGGCTGCGTGTTCTCGTGATGCGCTGCGGGTGGCGCAGTGTGCTCCCACCCTTTTTGCGCCTCATCCGGGGCTTCCCGATGAGTCGCGGCGCGATGCTGATGAGCTTGGTCGCGGGCCTTGTCGAGAACAACCGCCTCTGCGTGCGGCAGCGCCACGCGACCGAGTTTCTGGCATCCGCGCTCGAAGGCCTTCTTCGACAACGTCACGCGTCCTACCCGCGCGAGGTTGACAGCGATCTCCGAAACGCACTCTGTGTGTCCTTGTGCTTGGCGGCCGAGTCGGCCGATCCCCTTGTCGGTGGTGCCTTGGCACAGCACCTCCCGCTGCATGTGATCGCCATCATCGACAGCTTTGGGGTGCCGCGCCTTACGCTGGCGGACTCGCTTTTACAGAGCTACACGCGGTGGACCGTGTCGGTCACGCATGCGCTGCCATCCGTTCTCTTGGCGCTTCTGCCGTCGTCGGGCGTGCATGCGCTCCAGCCATACATCCACATTGCACTCCAACGGTTGTCGGAGGACAGTGAGCACCATGACACGATCGTCGTACTACTGCAGCTCACACACGGGACCACGAGCTTTGACGCTGCCTTGGCCATTGCGTTGGCGAGCAAGATGGAGACGGCCCGCTGGGCGCGATTCCTCCAAACTACCGCGTTGCAACTTGCACCGGCGCATGCCACGCGGCTGCTGGCACACATCACGACTCGATTCGATGCCTCGCGCGTGCCCCCACTCGACGACGTGGACGAAGTATGTGAAATGACGTCGGACGCGCGCGGTGCGGTCTGGATCTTTGCCCACTTTGATCACACGCCGGGTCTTGCACTGCTACTGGCGTATGCCAAGGCCCTCAACGCTGCGCATGCAGCACCCATCACGGTCATCATGGACGTCGTTGTGCCCTTTCACGACCAGGCGCTGGACGCTGGGCATTCGGATTTTGCTCGGACGCTCGCAGCGTATGGGTTGCCGCCACTGACGGCGCGACTGGCGGCGCTGCAGGCGTCGACGATCGACCAAAACACGGGCGCCACCGTATCCAAGCGATGCCGATGGTGTCGGAGCTGCTGCGACAAGCTCGCCGATTTCGCACGGGACCCGCGACAGAAGACGTATCATCTCAATGCGAGCGATGACGTGGCGCGCGCCATGTGTGTGCCGTTGCGACGGTACCCGGAGCAATTGGGCGATGTTTGCTTGGTCCAATCGTGGAAATGTACAAGTATGTGCGGGCACTTGCTGGTCAACACCACGGACGAGCTCGTGACCAAGATGTACGACGCCGCCATGCGCCTTGAAGCGAGTCTTGGGCGTCCATTGGACGCGTCTTCATCGGCAAAGCGCCAGTGTATTCGCTTGTAAACAGTGTATTTGCTTGTAAACAGTGTAATGACATCCACCAGTATCCTACGGACCGCACGTCTATATTTCCGGGCAATGCAGGGTCAACGGTCGTTGCACCCCATTCCAGACCTTTGTAGAGTTTTACGACAAATAAATGTAATGTGTATTAGGGGCTGGTGCTAGAGTGTTACTCACGCAGAAGTACGATTGCATTTATTGGTCGTCCGTATCGGGGATGCAATCAGAATCTGTGCCGCAGAATGCGTCCTTGGTGGCTGCCATGAGCCGCGTCGTCTGCGACGGACCGAGCTGCAGTCCTGGCGTCGCGAGGAGAAGGTCCAACCAGTATCCAACGTACACGTCGCGCGTCAACGCTGTGTCGAAGATACTGTCAAAGCTCGGTGTCCCGTGTGTGAGCTGCAGCAACGCCACATACCCACGGTCGTCGATGCCACCCGTTGAGGCCTCTTACAGATGGACGGCAAGGTCGATGTACGGCTGCAGATGGAGGCCCGACGGCTGGAGCAGCAAGAGAGCTACTGGAAGAGCACTCTACAGCAATCCTAGTGATGGTCATTTGGATCCACCAGCACTCTGGACGCAATCCCATGCAAGCAGCTGATAAGAACGCACGCTATCATTCTTGGTACGATGGTAGCAACAGCTTTGAAGGTCCAAGGAAGTTCTACGCGGCCGTGCGATTGGTCCGCCCAAAGATACATGCGATTCGATTCATCGGAAATTGCAACGCGAGGCGGGATTGGCGCATAAAACAAACGCGGAGAGCGTTCCGGGCTGCTGACCACGCAACGGGCAAGTGCGAGTGCCGGTGCCGCGTCGGGACCTTCACTAGCGCACTGGATCCTTTGCCTTGGACAGGATCTTGGATGGTCTTTCAAGAGCAATAATCGCGTCCTGCACGCGTCAGATCTTCATTTGCTCAATAGAACCATGTCGTTTACGATGCTGGAGCTCGCGCTGTCGGTCAACGCAGCGTACTGCAGCCGCTCCGAGCGCCGCATGCCGTTTGTTCCCAAAATATATGTCAATGGCATGCGCGAGCCGCTCTCGTGGCCGCTCTCGGCGGCGCAACTGGCGCAGCTCAGTGCCTTGTACCCGGGCAACCCGATCCGGATTCCGTGGACGGCGATCGAACGGCGCTGCCTGGAAGCTCTAAGCGACGATCTCTTCCACCACCGCGACTTTGAGAATCCAGTCGAACGGCGCTTGCACCCGTGGGGCTGCTATACCGTGACGCCCAAGATGCTCACGATCGACTGTGTTGGAACGGCGGCGGCGTTGACACTCCCGAAGTCGGACGACTTAACGTTTGGCACGAAGGCACATGTGCTAGCTTCGGATGCCGTTGGTGGTGCTGTCACCGTTTCGTACCGCGACCACACTACGCAGTGGGACAGCGTTGACGACCATGTCGTTGCGTTCTACTCGGAGGCGTGCAGCCTTGACGTGGCACCCATTATGTCGGGCACGCGCGCCGCAGTCCTCTACACCGTGGACCACTCGACGGTACAATCCAAAGGCGACCAAGACGTGCTGTATCGCCAGTACAGCAAGCCGATTCCGCCCCCGACAATCGCGCGCATGCAAGACGCAGTGGCCAAATGGAGCGAGCATACGCATGTGGCACTCTGCTGGCACTTTGCACACGCCGGTCCTGTATCGTTCGACGCGCTCAACGGCAAGGCGACGGCGGTGGTCGAGTACCTCATTTCGACCGGTGTCGTCGACGTGGCACTCTTTCATCCCTACGGGTGGACCGACGACGTCGTGTTTCACCCAGCGTGCAACGTGCCGGCGTTGGTCG
>NW_012156437.1:195564-258170 GCF_000151545.1 Saprolegnia parasitica CBS 223.65
GGCAGCACTGCTGCCCCTCGTCTTGCAAGTGGTGTACGTCACCGATACATCGGAGGATGCCAAATTCATACACTTGCTTCGCGGGCTCGTCGACGAGAACCGCTTGCGCCTGCGCCAGCGCCACGCGACCGAGTTCCTCAAGGCCGTGCTCAACTTGCTACTGCGTCGGCAAAACGACCAAGGACGTGATTGGTACGAGAAGCTTCTCCCAAACCACGACGTATTCCTCCAAGGGGCACTGCGCATCACGTCGTGCTTGGCGACCGAACGCACCGACAGCGTCGTCGGCGGTGTCTTGGAGCAGCGGCTTCCGGCGCCCATTGTGGACATCATTGCGCGCTTTGACCCACACGACTGCTCTCTCTTGAAAGCCGTGCACCGCACCGAGCTGTTGCTGCAACAAGTGCCCGAAACGCTATGGGCGCTTCGGAACGTACCACTGGCGCTGCAATTGCAGCCGTACATTGACGTCGCGATCGCCTACTACGCCACGACGCGTGACTGCAAAACCCTCGGACTCGGCGCGCTGCTCAAAGTTTCGGCCGGTACCCCGTCCTTTGAAGCGGCCGTGGATGCGGGCGTGCGTCAAGAAATGGACTTGAACATTTGGGTGGATGTGCTCGCGGCACCCATGACGCACCTCGCGCCGTCGCTCGCAGCGCGGTTGACGCTGCAGGTCCTTGCTGCGGTCAAGGAGGTCTTCGCACTCCGAGTGCAGACGGACGCCACCTGCCTGAAGACGCTCGCGACCCAGGTGCAGGATGCCATTTGGATCTGCCACTACGTACGCGCCGACGACGCCTTGGCCAACCTACTCGACCGGCTCTTCACGCAGCAAGCGATGCACATGGACCAGGTCACGTTCATCATGGACGTGTTTGTGCCGCTTCACGATGCGTTTGTGGACTCGGACCTTGCGTCGCTGGCGATGGACCTTGCGATGCGAAGCGTGCCCGTACTCGCGGCGCGTCTCGCCTTAATGTCGACCCGCGAGACATCAACGATGGCGGCGTGGCCCTGCGACTGCCGCACTTGCACAAAGCTCAAGACGTTTGCGAGAGACCCAGAGCCAAGGACCGAGTGGTTTGTGACGCGCGGGTGCAAGTACCTCACACAAAGAATGGAAGCCGGCACCGCGTTCCATTGGTACCCGTCGCACGCCCAAGATCTGTGCTGGGAATTGGTCCATAAACACACGCCAAGTTTGGTCAACAACCCAACGGACCTCGTCACGAAGATGCACGACGCCAAGGCACGCCTCGAGCGCTCGCTCGCAGCGCCTTTGCAAAACTAAGAAACCGACTTCGTACTAGTATTGCATAGGAACACATTTTATCGCTTCAGTTTACGTTCTTATTGATCTTAACTTGATCTGACGTTGCTACAGTCCTGGTGTGTGCATCAATGCAGTGGATCTCTATCTATCTATCTATCTATCTATCTATCTATCTATCTATCTATCTATCTATCTATCTATCTATCTATCTATCTATCTATCTATCTATCTATCTATCTATCTATCTATCTATCTATCTATCTAGGCCCGCTCCACAACCGTTCACAGCACGGAGCGCGGTGGACATAAATTTGTTCCTGGAATATTTGAAACTGTAACGCCTCCGCGGCCTCTCGCATGACGTGGCACGCTCTGGTGCGTTGTTGGTATCCACACCGATCTTTCACGTACATCAAGTAACGAGTAAACTAGGATAACTTTCGCATCAATTGACTGTTCTAGGGAATTATGTACGCCAAAGCACATGTATTAGCAAGGGTATCGATATACTAGCGAGCACTCAACACCCCCGAAGGGCCATTGGTGAAAACAACAGTGTTTCTTTCAAGTCGACGAGCGCATCATGCACCGCGTCGATGCGACTGTCTGAAGCCATGTAGTCGAGCACGAACGGGAATTTCATCCGCGACCTGTACCCTGGTTCCGTTTCGTGCGAAATGACGGGTGCGCCATGCCGCGTTGGATACCGACCCATGTGCCCGGCGCGTACGTACGTCAAAAAGTACTCGCACGCGTGCCCGAACGTCGAGCCCGTCGTCGGGTGCCAGGATCGGTTCGTTCTCGCATTTTCCATGAAGCCAAGAAATGTGCCACACGTATGGCATCGACACCACCATGTCAGTTGTGGCAGCGGCGGTCCGCGCATGGCTGCTTTGAAGTACGCCTTCAGATCCCGAAAGCAGCGCGCGGCAAAGTCGACAGCAAGCGCATGGCAGCCCATCTCGACGCATGCTGCATGGAGAGGCATGAGCATGTCCATCGTGAATGTGATCGGCGACGTGTGCTTGGCTTGCTGGTCGTACACGCGCTGGACAACGGTCTCGAGCGCCGCAAAGTCCTTCAAGTAGTAGCAGATGCGCAGAGCACTGGTCGCATGGATGGCGCAATCACTCAAGCTCGTCTCGTCCGAGAGCTCGGTCAAAGGCAAGCTCCGCGGTAGGCCATCGAAGGCGACGGCCAGTACATGCGTGGCTTGGTCCAGCGTCAAGTTCAACTTTGGCGACGAGAGGGCCGTGGCCCAATGACGCGCCTCGAATGACGCTGCGTTCCGCTCAAACAGCCAATCGAATGGTGGCGTCCCGGTGGTGAGCACCATGAGCGCCGCGTCGTCGTCGGCAGTGCAGCCACTCGGCGGTGATCGAAAAACGTCGACGGCCAAGTCGATGTACGGCTGCAATGAAAAGGACAGGGATGAGTTGCGCAATGTATGGAGCGCCGCCGGGAGGGCCTTGGACAAGCTTGGATTGGCTGCCACAATGTCCAGAAACGATCTTGTTGGGTGCACAAAACTGTCGACGATCTCCAGCACCGGTGCGGGCAACCGCGTGGCGAGAACGCGGCCAATCGTGGGGTCGCCGCCTTGCGCGTCGATGCACGAGAGTAGCGGCAGCGCATGGACAAGGTACTCGGCCGCATGGTCGATCGTCGCCGTACCGCAGCGCGCGAGCAGCCGGTGCAGCCCGTCGTGGAGGAGCTCCACGGCGTGTGGCCATGTGCCGCGTGGCCACGCAGGTCGAAGCTTTGAGTTCCAGAGAAACGTCGCTAGTAAGCGCATGTACATTGCATCGTCGCCGACGGCACCCGCGTCCATCTGGCGCAAGAATCGAGGCCAGACCGCGCGGAGGCCGAGTATGTCGACAACGTCGGCAAACCAATCGCCCACCTCGTCCGGAGTGGGCCAAAACAGCTCTGCGGTGAGGGTTGAGAGAAAGGCCAGCGTGAGCGTAATGTCGCGAAGATGGTGCAGCAGCACCAAACCCGTATCACGCCACAACGCGTTTGTGACGGACAGTCGGTACATGAAGCGCTTGGCTGTGCCATTGGTTCGTGGCGCGACGGCGCGGCTCCAAAGCAGAACGACCGCGGTCGCGACGGCTCGAAGCGATGGCAGACCAAGCAAGTCGGTGCTCGTTTCTGCAGTGTAGGCGACCAGCACATTAAGTGTACGGCGAAGACCGACAAAGTACACGCGGTGCGCCTTGGGCCAAAAGGCGAGATACGCGCGTTTCGGCTTGGGCTGCCGCTTGGCCTGGCGCGAGGCATGCGTGAAACTCAACTCGACGACTTCGTTTCGTTCTGGAATGAACTGTCGCATTGCATAAGAGTGCTTGCAGGCCTCTTGCACCACCGTGGGGATGTTGCACGCCGGATGGAACGTGGTGGGCGATCCGTCCCGGACGAGCGCGACGTCGACGGCGTCAGTGGCCACAAGATACGCCACCACCGCCTGTTCTCGCTTTGTCAACGTCTCCAACGTCGACGTGTGGCTCGACACGTACAGCGGCATGGCAACGTGAGTCATGGCCGCGGCGTCGGCTGCGGCAGCACGCATGCTGGCGAGTGTCGGCGTTGGCAGTGGCTTCATCGACTTGGTGAGGCCCGGGACATCGCACGCATGGTGGTACGAAGAGTGGTGCAGACGGTACACAAGCGCGGCGCGGTAGCCGGACGCAATTGGCGCCACCGACACGTCGCAGGCCGAGTAGAAGCTCACGAGGCAGTCGTCAACCGTCTCATACGTCGTCGACCGATCGCCGTCGCATGTGATGGTGACGGCGCCACCCTGCGCGGTGGACGGAAGAGCACGTACCATGGTACCGAACGTGAGATTTTCGGGATCGACGTCGCGTGTCCATGCGAGCGCAGACCCGCTGCGGTCGATGACGAGATCGCTGAACGAAGTACTCCGGAAATTTCCCCACGGATGCAGTACCGAGAGCTGCAGCTTGCGCAGTGCGCCGTCCACGAGCTCAAGTGCGCTTGCACCGACAAAGGAAATGTCGCACGACGGAATGCGCAGGGGCTCGGACGGGTAGTGCGCCGCGAGCGCCGCCAACTGCACCTCGGAGAGTGGAAACGAGAGCTCGCCGTCGATGCCCTTGATGCTAAGTCGCGGTGCAATCGGCAGTGGAGACGAGGACCGCGTGCAGTGTGCGGCGTTGACGGCGTGCGCCAACTCGAGCATTTGCGTCGACATGATCGTTTGGCGGTACGTTGAAGAATGGACGCGGGTGTCCGGCGGCGTACGATTCTATCACGTCGTATCACGTTTTATCAAGTGGAATGAATCGAGTTGATACATTACGGATAGAGTATCCGTACAAACGCGACGTGATATGCGTCGATGAGGTTATTGACTCCGTTCGCTTTGTATAACAAGAGTTCTTCTCTAGGAATGTACAGTAGCACAGTAGTACAACGACAGACGTCCCAAGTTATGACTACGTGGTCTTTTAATGGGTCCAGCGACATGCCACCCCAAGTGTCGATTAAAATTACTATGGGCTCTGTCTCAATTTCCGAGATCGAGTACAGACTTTCCAGTGAAAAGTCTATTCCTCGGTGAGACCAAGGTATCACAGCCACTCGCCAAAATACCACAAACCAAATTCATCCGTCTCCCTCTCTCCACCAACGTAGCATGTATAATAGTGAGTGACAAGTCCATCATAACAACTTTGTAAAGAAAAGTGTGAAAAGTAGAGATGTGGTGTGAAGGAGAAGGGGTGGGGGTGGCGCACGCGCACACCCCCGCTGGCAAAAATTGCACTATGGAGGAACCCGAAGGCACTCCTAGGCCATTACAGCACCGGAGTGCATGAAGGCCTGCTCCGGCCTAGGTGAACCGCCTGTGTGAGCACGGTCCAACCCTAGTCAGGTAAGTATGATCAACCTCATGGAATTCGCCAATAATAGCTACAAATTGGTTTTTCCATTTGGAATTTGCTGTCGCCACGCACGAATTGCATTTGTGTGCGATGTGATTGGCAGAAAGAAGACTTGAAATTCGACCAATCCAATCGCACGCAATCTGACGTCACAACCCTCTGGTCACAAACCTCAACCCACGACGCCACTTCAAGTCCCACCATCCTGCGGGACCGCTCCACAAGAACCCAAGTCACCGGATGAACATGTACCGCGCAACCTGCGAGTCTATACTGCAACGAGAAGGTCGCTTTTCACGTTGGGTCGATACGCGTCTGGCGGCGTCTCGTCGTTCGCCAATAATATAACCCAGGGCCACCGACTCACGTAAAGTTAACAGCAAGGTCCATTTCAAGATCGCTGTGCTGCGCGTCCAACCTAACACCACGTAGCCAGCGATGCCGAGAGACTGTCGGCATCGTTGGCTACTAAGATCAAATTTTGATCTCAGTTGTATTAGCTAAGCAGGCCGATTTCAAGGCGGATCACGGTCGCGGAAACTCGCCCGTCGGTACGACAATCAATGCATCGTTGGTAACAAGGGAATTTATTCCCTTGGTTCGTAAGCAACCTTGACCTTGATGAGGCTCCGCCCTGCGTCGCTTATCGTTTGCAGCGATACTAGCGTGAAACTGCTGGAAAGGGCAGCCAGCACTATTAGACACGCGCCTTCTTTCGGCACCGCGTTGAACCTCGACCACGCCGCACCAGCTGTTTTTCATTGGCCAATCCACTTTGCACTTTGCCATAAAGCAAGATGAGCGACGGACTCTTAGCGGCGTACGCCGCGACGCTCGGCTGGCTCACGCAGCGCGCGCAGTACCGGTTCCCGCGCCTCCAGGTACGCCCTTTCTTGTCCTTGCGTCGTCCATCCTGATACGTACCATGGTGCGCTAGTCGATGGTGTCCTTCTTCATCTCCATGGTGCCCGGCGAGCTTCCGCACCTCTTTTTACTGCTGCACAGTTTGCTGCTCTACTACCGCCGCACGTCACAGCGCTGGGTCCAGCTCCTCCACGCGTACGTCCTCTTTCGGCTCGTGCAGCTTTTTCGCAGCAACGCGGCGGCCAAGCACGCCTTCCAAGAGGCGTGCATCCGCAAGCAGCTGCTGTCGCCCACGGCCGCCGCGACAGCCATTGGCGCGCGCTCGGCGTGGCAATGGCTCCTCATCTGGAGCCCACTCCCCATGAAGCTTGCACTCAAGGGCATGTACCCTGGCGTCGAGTGCCTTGGCACCAAGACCTATGCACATGTCGGCAAGCGCGTGTCGCGGGCAATGCAGATGGACGTGTTCAAACACAAACGCTGCGGCCCCAAGCCGCCCGTCTTCCTCTTCATTCACGGCGGTGGCTGGCTCGTTGGCAACCGGTCGTACGCACCGCAAGCGCTCCTGCACCAGGTCTATCGTGTCGCGGCTGCAAGATCTTATCCTCGATTAGGTGTGCTCGAAAGGCTGGCTCTTTTGCTCGATTGACTACCGCCTCGCGCCGTTTGCTGGCTTTCCCACCAACCTCATTGATTGCAAGCGCGCGATTGCATATCTGCGCACGACGACCGAGCTCGATTTAGATGCGAGGTAGTCGAGGGTTCGCTCCGTTTTTGTTGATGGTTGTGTGCTTCTAGTACGATTGTGGTCGGTGGCGAGTCGGCTGGCGGTCATCTTGCCGCCTTGGTGGCCGTGACCTCGGGCGAAACGTAAGACTATGCGACACGTCCATGAATGGTTGGCATCGATACTACTTTTGTCTAGGCGGTTCCAGCCAGGCTTTGAAGGCGTTGATACGTCTGTCGCGGCGTGCATTGATGCCTACGGGATCCATGACGTCCTCGATCGTCATGGGCACTTTCGAAAGCGGGACAACGCCGACGGCTTCCGACAGTACATTGAGGTCATGCTCATGCAAAAGAAGCTGCGCCCGTCGACCGAAGTATTTTTCAAAGCGGCGTCGTCACTGCAGTACGTCCTCGACCGTACCTCCCCGGTGCCGCCGTTTCTGCTCGTCCACGGCGAATTCGACTCGGTCGTCCCCTTCGAAGACTCGAAAGAGTTTTACGACGCGCTCCAAACCCTGCGCGCCGAGTCGGCGGCGGATCGACCCCGGATCCCCGACGTCTTTATCAAGGTTCCGGCGGCGCAGCACGCGTTCAACATCTTTACGTCGCCCCGGGCCCTCGCGTACGGCGATACCGTCGTCGCGTTCTTAGAAGCCGTTCGCACCCGGCCGCCCTCGCCCAAGCTCTAGTTCGCCATCTCGATACCTACATCTAGCGACTAGAAATGCAGAGTGCGGACTCGATCCGCTGCGCGCCCTAATTCTTCTGCCGAGAGAGCTACAGGACACGGTGTGCGTGTGAGCCTCAGAATCCAGCTGCACAAAATGCAGGGGCAACGACTGCTTGGGTCTGCAGATATGGTATGTAGTCGTATGCAATGAAAAATGACACAAGGAGGCCCTCGGAGCGCGGTAGCTCGTCAAGCCCATGGAGCTGGGGAAAGCAAGCGCACCACGAGCTCCTTCGCGGCGCAGTTTCCACGCCAAATCCATGTCTACGTGATGCCACACCCGTCTCCACCGGCTGATCCAAGAGCTGTCGACCGACATCTCTCTTCTTCACGACAAGCCCTTCCTAGTTCGGTCTTGATTGAGGAAGTCCACAAACAACGGCAGGTGCAGTGTCGAGGCTTTGCTACCCTACCCCTAAGGTTAAGGGTACCGACATAACATGGGAAGAGGGCTTTATTCCCGACAGAATAATGATACCAGGGATGCTACCACATACAGTGCACTACACGTGGATCGGGCGCTGACGAAAGGCAACAATGGCCTTCTCAAAATCGTTTTTTGAAAACTTGTGCTGCTTGAAAAACTGGTAGAGCTCACACTTCTTGGACTCGGCCGAGCGGTGGAAGCGCGTCGCACTACCGCAGTGGGGGCACGGCAGTAGCTCGCGTGGTCGCTTGGTCACTGCCTCTGGCACCGCTTCGACAGCGGCGTCGACATTGATGGCCATCGGCGGCGGCGGCTCGGTCGGGTTCGCGTGGTCCGCCTGCGTCGGCAGGAGGCGCCGCAACACGTCCGGGTACCAATGCGCCAAGAGGTGCTCGTCGAGGCTCGAAAAGCACGTGTCCGTCTTGGCGCGCGGGCACTTGATGTGGCGGAGGCGACGGCTTCGCATGAGCGCGCGCTGGCCATCATTGGCGACGACCGAGGCAAAGTCTTTCGACCACCCATCCGACGAGATGCAGGCGGTGGCGCCGCACGCCGGGCAGCTCAACGTCGTGAGGTCGATGATGTGCGGAAAGAAGGTAAACGGACACCATACAAGCACGTCCGTGCCGCCAAACTGCGCAACGTCCGGGTCCGACGACCGCGTCGGGTGGATCAAGAGCGGGTCTGGCATCGTGTACTTCCAGCTGGGCCACTGCACGCGGTCGAGACCGCCACGCGGACGCAGACAGTACAAACGCGGCAAGGTCGCTTCGCGCTCGGCCCAGATGCGCGCGACAAAGGTCGATGCACTGGCACGCTGCTGCAGCCTACACAAAGGCCACATCTGTGAGACACACGTTGTCGTCGCATGCGAGCGTGTACGAGAGCGCGGGCAATGCGAGCGCGACCGTGGTCTCGGGCAGTGTGGTCTCGGGCGTGAAAGCGGCCACGGGCGGCGGCGCCGTGTCGTCGGTGCCAGCCACGTGGTCTGTTGCCGGCGCGTGAGGGCGGCGGGGCGGGCGCACGTCGACGGCGTTGAACGGATCGTGCGGTGCGAGCGCTGGCTCCCATGGCGCGGGCCGCGCGCGCGGTGGTGATTCGGCATAGATGCTCTGCCGCTGCCTGCAAGGACCACGAGGTCAGACCGGGCAGGCACCGAGGACAACGTACGGGCGGGGCTGCTGCGGGCAGAAGGGCTTGTGGCGCTTGGGGTTGCGGCAGAAGAGGCAGACGTTGACGCCTTCGGGCGTTGTCAAGCGCGGTCCTCGGCGGCCAGAGTGGGTCGTCGTGCTGGCGCTCATGCTCCTCCCGGTCTGTGACTTGATCGTTGTATGCACTGTTGAGCTCGCAACGGCGAATTAAATCCGAGAGTTTCTGTCTTTTGCACCAATCAAACGCCGATTATATATTGCATTCTAATGTGGTCTTTTCGAGCACTGTATTTCAATGGAACCACAATGTCCAAGTCGGGTCTACGCAAGGGATACCAGCACATCTGCATTTACACCCAATGTCACAAAGGCACATGATGCAACTGAAGTCACCGTGCGCTGCTACGGACCAACAAGTGCATGCAGGTATACTTGTTGCAATTGCAGCGTCGTGGATGGTATCTAATGCTTTCTAATGTTTTCTTCGAAATGTGTGAGTGCTGGTCTGGAACCTCCCAATGACGGTCATTAGCAGCCGTTGTGCATCCGAGAAGCAATCCAGGAAATGACCCGGAAGCGCGCCGCCCCCATGCCCGACCGCCGCCGCCCTGCACCCAAGCGACAGACGGCGGATCCCACGACTCAGTGGCTCTCGCAGCTGCTGGACCCTGCAGTCGCGCAGCTGGAGCTGCGGGCAATGGGCTTGCCTGCGTCGCTTTCGGTTCGCCTCGACGCGATCGCAGCCGCCCGCCACGCGCTTGTGCAGTGGACGCACGCCATTGCCTTGGGCAAGGCGCTTACAACGATCGAGCTGCGCGCCTATGCGCTGGCCTTCTACGGCGTCTTGCCGTGTCTGGCGCCGTGCGATGCGACCGCGCCTGTCCCGAGCTGCCTCTTACCGCTCGAGCCGCTGCACGACGCCGTCGCACTACTCCACAGCCTGTGCCTGACGCAGTCGCTCGCCTCGACGAAGCGCCTCTATGGACAGCTGCAGCTGCTCTCATCACGGACCAACGCGGGCTGCCAACGTCTCCTCGAGTGTGCGCGGTCAACCCGAGGGATCTACGCTGGCGTGCGCACCAAGCACGTCTGGGCTATCCAGCCCACCGCAGTGGACAAGACGATTGGGAACCACCAGCTGCTTTTTTACGGGGCGCGGGGCAGTGCGGCCTCCGCCATACTCGCCCAGGGCCTGCGCATCGATGCGACATCCGACGGCCGCCACCTGCGCTATGGACGCGGCGTGTACTTGAGCAACTCGATGGAAGATGCGATGACACACATGGGCGACGGCGTCGGCGTCGGCTGCGTCTTTGTCGTCCAAGCGGCTCTGGGGGCGGTGCACACGATCGTTGACGGCCCGACGCCGCAGTGGCAGTCGGCGCCCGACGGTTATGACGCGGTGCGGGTGCCCGGTGCATGGACGCCGGCGTCGTCGCGGTGCATCGTTGACGGCCTCTCGATGGCCCACGGTCCACTCGTGCGCCAAGAGACGCCGTTGCTGCAGCGTCATGACACGTACGTTGTGTACCGCGAGACTCAAGTCCAGCTGCGCTATGCCATCACCTTTCAAGGTATCGACGACGACGACGACGACGACGAGTAGCGTCACCTCCTTGTGCTATCTATTGCACTCGAGAAAACAAAGTAAATTTGTCGTTCGTTCGTCCACGTCAAAGCAAACGAGCAAACGAGCGAGCGAGCAAACGAGCGAGCGAGCAAACGAGCGACGGAGCGCTCTTCTACCATTGTGAGCTTGACGTCGGCGCCAGTTCCCGTGCTGCCACGACGGTCCTCGATTGTCCAACATGCCACTGACAATGTATTTTCGATCGTGCTATGTGACAAGTGATTCCCCGACAACAAAAAGACAATTCGTGATGCCTTATACACGATGGACGTGCAAGCCACTAGGCGACCGGCAGCGTCCATGGCAAGCGGCATGGCGAGAGGAAGTAGCCGAGCGAGTACGCGATGCGGTGCGCCTTGCAGTGCGTTTGTATCGCCTCGAGGTCGTTGGGCTGCGCATGGGTGCTCTCCAACTCCATGCGCATCTGCGACGTGGCGCCAAGAGCGGTCAAGAGACTCAGACGCGCTGGAAGATGCAGCGAGTCGTCGTCGCCGCGGACCTCCAGCTGCACAGGCTGCGTATTGCGCGTCTGCCCCATGGCGGTTGCAAGCAGCATGGCCGTCGTATTCGTCAATGAGAGGCGCACGATGCACATTCTTTTCTGGCGACTCAGCCAGCGGGGCAGCGCCATGAAGAGGGCTTCGAGCTGGTCGGCAGGCAAATGCGAGTGAACCAAATCGAGTTTGGCAAGATTTGTCGAGGCGCCAAGCAACGCAGCAACGCCGGTGATAGCGTCGTTTGTCATCTCCGCATAGACCAGTTGGAGGTATCGGAGCGCGGGCAGCAGCGGAAAGCTCGTGATCACGACACCGGAAAGCTTGAGCGTCCTCAAAGTTGGCGGCAGGACAGCAAGGACACGCGTCACGTCGCGGTATTCGGTAAAATCAAGATTCAAGCGGTCGACATTCGAGCACGCAAGCTTGGCGGCGAGAGTCTCCACATCGTCCCAGTCTTCCCCGAGCATCAGCGTCAAGTTGCGCAGTTGGCGCGGTAGCGGTCGAGACAAGCGATCGACAAACTCGCTTCCGAGGTTGGATGAGTCCCAGAGCTTGATCGTGTGCAACGTTGTGGATGCGAGCAGTGCTTGGGCCAAAGCCTTGGCGGCGTCCGCCGAAAAGCTCAAGCCATCGAGCCGGAGTCGCCGCGACGATGGTCTCGCGATCCACGCCAAGAGGCCCGTGCAGTATTGCATGTCGAAAATGAACAAAGGGAAGCGCGAATAGATGCGCAAATGGGCGACGCGCGTGTTGGAGTCGCCGATGGCCGATAGGATCTCGTCCACCTGCTCCTCATCGATGACTTCGCTCCAGTTGATCATGAGCGTCTCGAGCCGCGGACAAAGGCTGAGGTCATACAGCAGCGGGGCGTACCCCAATTTGTACGCGGCGGAGACGGTAAGCTCGACAACGCTCGATGCCCACGTATCAAGCTCGTATTCGAGATCGACGAATTGGCAGCCCCACCAGCTGTACACGATTTCGGCGCGGATGGCGGTCGATGGCAAAAGCCGCACGCGCTGGCAAAAGTCGACGATCCCAGCCTTATCGCCGATCTGCAGCTTGCGGAACAATGGAAATGCCTTGATCGCTGTCGCTTCGTCCTTCCTAGCCAAGAAGTACACTCGCGTTGTCGGCCATAGGAGGGCGCTGTCGTCTTGTGCGAGGAGCGTCCTGAGCGCGTCGAGGGCCTCGTCGCGGCCGTCGGCAGGCACAGCGTGAAGAAGGCCAGCACGTCAATGGCCTCGTCCAAGCAGTGGACCACCTGCAGGACGATCGGCGGCTGCAGCCATGTCATCGCTTGCCTTTTGCTGGTGTGTCTCCATCCGGCCAAGCCATTGGCTATATATCGAGTTTTATCGACCAATGATGCTGCGTATCATTGGTTGAAGCCAATCAAATCGCGTATTTCATGTAAGTGCGTACATGACAGTCCTCTTAAGTGCGGTCACAACCCATGACAGGATAGTAAATCAAAGTATTTTGACTTCAACTACAACCAACACCGCACTTGACTGCTATCCTCGCAATGCTCCCGTTAGGTGCGACTGCAGAAGCGCGCGAAGCAAGCGACGACCACAGTTTGACCTGACAAAAGTCTGCAGCCAAGGTCGAGCGTTGATTTTAGTGCGGGCCAACGCGCAGTCGTCACGATGTTATACCTAGTTAACGTTTTGCGTTTATGGACAACACAAAAAAGTGTATTTTTCCCTGCCAGCTTACCCGTACCACCCCGGTACGCGACCTGTTTTCGGAATCCTCCATGACCAAAGAGGACACACTGGTCGAGTTTCTGGAGCTTTGGTCGCGTCGGCAAGGTAGCCATGATGGACGAGATAGCATGCGACGCATCAAAACGAAGATCCAAGGTGTGGATGGATGGTCGTAAGCTTGGCTGCAAGTGTCGGTGCATCAACCCCAAGTGGACCCGAATCCGAGCCGTACGTTGCGCACATGTCGCGGCAGCGCTGGGAAATAGAATCAAGAACGCGTCGAGTGCACACAAGGCATCAAAGAGCAAATACAGAAAACGTGTCGTTCGTTCAACCCTAACCGCAGACGCACAGAAGGCTCGCCCGTGGCGACTGATGCGGAGGTTGGGAGGGTACGAGCATTCTCTCACGCCTTCATAAGGAGTACAAAAAAGACCTCGTACATGGAGAGAGACCATCGTACAAGTATTACTACTAGGGTTCTCCACGGTTCGAGCCGATGGAACGGTGGCTCCAGTCATTTATGATCGGCAACCACCGTAGCATACATACTACAAGATTAAACGTACCTTTGGTAATATTAGTAATCATTCTCGAAATGTCGGACGAGGAGGTCGAGATCGTGGAACCAAACCGTGCCCAGCAGCGGCCAAGTCGGGGAAGGCCAAGGCGGCGAAGAAGTCATGGACTCTGGACTACATGAACCTCCTTCCTGACGAGAAGCGCGGCTGCAAGAAGTGTCCAACAACGTTTGCGGCGTCCACGTCCACGGGCACCCTCGCCAAGCACTTGAGGGTCTTCCATGGCATCACGCAGGACACGGTCGCTCCGTCATCGGTGGCGACCCAGAGGTCCATCACCGACCACCTCCCTTTGGCGGCGAAGCTCAAGTATGACTCGGCCATCGCCACGTACGTCGTCTCAGAGGTTCTCCCGTTGGTGCACGTCGCCTCGCTCGGCCTCCGCTCGTTGGTGAGCTATGGACTACCTCTCAATCCCGGCCACGTCGGTGCCGAGCGAGCGAGCCAACTCTGCGGCAAAGCGCGTCTTTGAAGGACGAGACAACCTTGGCGACAACATGTTCAAGGCGCAAATGTGCGCACAGTCGTGGCTGCAGCTTGCGAAGGCGTTGGACTTCCCGCTCCCAGCCGACTACCGGTACCTACAAGCACTCGACGACGTAAAGTCGCGCGTGGACCTCTTGGAGATGGCCAAAGAAAACCCCGTCATCCAGTACTACCTTGATTGCGATTTTAAGAGCGAATAAAGTACCGGGGTTGACTAGCGAATACAAGTTTTGAGTCTCTGAACACTTTCAACTCGGGATCCTTCGGCTCCACGGTTCTCCACGGTTCGGCTCGGTTCGGTCCAGCTCCAGAGGCCACCGGTTCTGGTTCCATTTTTCGAGCCGGCTCCAAGCCGAACCGAGCCGAGCCGAACCGTGGAGAACCCTAATTACTACACAGCATACCAATACCGATGGTCACAACACTCCACGACCACGTCCATAAAATCAAATTTAATTTTCGTATCCCTACTGGTTGCGGCGTTGACGCTTGGCCGGGCGATTGGTCGTGGGTGGCAGCATCGCGTGCATGGCCTGTAGCACGTCGTGGGCTTCCTTGTAGTCGCGCACGGCCTGCGCCTTGTCCTTGTAGAGCGCGAGGCCGCCGTTCATGGGATACCGGACCTCAATGTCTTGAAACGGGTCGCGGCGCTCGATAAGGCCGTGGAAATGAAGGCACGTGTGGCCGTCTGGGATCTGGAAGATGCCTTGGCTCGGGTCTCTCGCAAAGGCGAGCACCGAACTGCACTGCGCACACGCGCAGGGCAAGTTGAACGACGTGAGCGCCCACGACGGCGGACGCGGGCGTGGCAGCGTGGCCACAAAACCATCTAGCACCGGCACGACGGCGACGACCACGGGCCGCATCACATCGCGGGACGTGGCCTTGAGAAACCACTTGGCCACGACGTCCATGGCCACGGTCATGCGCTTCTCGTGGGGTACCGTGGCCCAGAAAGCAAGTACTGCGTCCACAATCGCTGGGCCGTGGGAACTGCCGTGCCCGAGCTTATCGAGAGCGTTCCATGCATCGACGATCGCGTCGTGCAGGGCTTCCGGGTCGTACGGCGTAGCATCAAATGGTAGCTCACAGACCGTGGCCACGGCGCGCACAATATTATCGGCCATCGCCGTCGCGGTCGATGGAGGCACGGAAGAGTGCGTGAGAAAGCTCTGGAGCGTCGAGAGCACGATCGAGGGGGCGGCGACGTCCACGAATTGCTGCAGCGCCGACGGAAACGACGCCGTGTCGACGAGGAGTGCCAAACAATACGCCCATGCGCTCGGATCGTGCTCGTTGGTGGACTTTTTGCGGCCAAGCGTCGACGCGACCGTCGTTTCCACCAGCGTCAAGTACGGCTGCAACGCCGCTGCGGGCAGCTCGTCTTGAAGGCGCACGACAGCCGCGGCAATGGCATCGATCGGATCAAACGTCGTCGGAAGGATCGTTGTCACGAGCGTGGAGAGCTCCACGGGCTTGGCAAACGACGCGATCGTTTGAAGAATCCCGACGGGGAGGCGGTCGCCGAGAAAGGCGCCGGCCCCGTCGGATGTGACCAAGTCGGATGCGACATGGGTCTCGATGCGAAGAAGGTCCACCAGCAGATCGACCTCGTCGTCGCCGAGGCAGTCATCTTCTTGGAGCTGGACGAGCTGGGCGAGCAGCGTAAAGTAGCAGCCTTGGATGCACTCGTACATGAACGGCTGTGCGATCGGCAGCAGCGACGTGATGAGCGCCGCGCCCGAGACGAGGTCCTTGAGCTCGGCCGACGGCTTGGACAAGAGCATCTGCAGCGACAAATACAACGGCTCCCAGCCCACGCTTTGGATCATATCGACGATAAGCGCGCGGAGGGCGTCGCCTGCAAATGTGAAATCCACGAGGTCCATCGCGTGCCCGACAACGTTTTGAAGAAGTTGCACGTTGCCAAAGCGAAGGAGCAGTCGACCGAGCGCGACGACGTCAGGCATGTTGCGGTTGTCGTGGAGCAGCCCGACGTCCGCGGCGCGACCGACCATGTCGACGACGGCGTTCGCGAACGCCAGCACCGAGGCGTAGCCGTAGAGGTCCTTGGAAGTGCCCGACACGAGCGCGCCGAGCTGCGCGAGGGCCGCGCGAAAGCCGAGCAAGCGGAGCCGGTGGTGGACGGGCCAAAACACAATCAGCGGCGTCGGCGCGCTGGGCGAGATGAACACGCCCAGCGGCGCCGTGCGCTTGAGGCGACGCAATACAGGCTTGTGGAGGAGCATGTCGTGAAAGACTTTTGGAAGCGTAGGCGACGATGGCGGAAAAACGTACTCGATGAT
Organism: Saprolegnia parasitica CBS 223.65; assembly: GCF_000151545.1. Classification (NCBI taxonomy): domain Eukaryota; phylum Oomycota; class Saprolegniomycetes; order Saprolegniales; family Saprolegniaceae; genus Saprolegnia; species Saprolegnia parasitica. Next base: position 211,862 of record NW_012156437.1, read on the forward strand.
GTGCTGGGGCCGGGCATCGTCGTACATGGCCGCGAGGGGGTCTTCGTCGTCGTCTTCACTGTCGCCGTCCTCATCGTCTTCGTCCTCGTCGCCGTCATCGTTCGGGTCATCAATGTCATCGTCGTTCGACATGTCGTCGTCCGCGATGGCGTCGTCGTCGTCGTCGTCGTTACCGTCCTCGCTGTCGTCGTCGTCGTCGTCCTCGTCCTCGCCGTCGCTCTCGTCGTCCTCATCGTCGTCATGTTCGTCGCCGAAGAGCCCTGCGCCGTGGAGCCCGTGGCCCTCCAAGAGGTTGAGGATTGCATCGCGGTCGTGGGCCGAAAAGTCGCTGTTGTTGTTGTTGTTGCTATCGGTGCGGTGGCGACCCGGCGCTGGCTCGGGCTCCTTGGCAAATACAAGCGCCACGTCGACGCAGTCGGCCGCCAAGAGACGCTCGATGAGTTGCATGTCGCGGACCGGGAGCTCGTCAAAGTCGAGGCCATCGTCGTCGTCGTAGTGGTCGCACAGCGGCACGGCATAGAGCGAATGGGCTTGGCGTGTCGGCGTCATGAGCGCCTGCAGCTCGGCGTACTGCGCCGCGAGGCTCATCGGGCGACTCCGGTGCAATTGCGTCGGGTCGTTGTAGACGAGATCGAAGACAAGCATGACGCGTGTGCCACGCGTGATCGGCGTCTTCGCAACGGTGCAGTCGTTGTAGTAGGCAAAGTAGCTCGTCGCCTCGAGCGTGCTCGTTGTAGTTACGGTGTCGAGCGTCGCGGCCACGTCGCCGCCCCCTGCCACGCTGGACGAGTGGACCACCAGCAGCGTGGCAAACGACCCCTCCGCACGCGCCAGCGGCGTCGTCGGTGGCGTGACGTCGGCGCGCTCGATCGCAATGTGCGAGAGCACGACGTGGAAGGGACCGGACGGCTTGAGCGCAGCGTTCACGGCTCTGCGCATGTCCTCTTTCTCGTACGCCTCGTAGTACATGTCGGAGCGGAACTTGAACTTGTCCGTGGGCAGCACGCCGGTGGGGTAGACGGCCAAGATGGCGCCGACGTCCGAGGCGGCAGCGTCCGGCACGCCATCGATGCAGAGGCGCAGGTCGACGCCATGGATGAGGAGGCCGTCGGTGGCGGCCACCGACCGGAGCAGCGCGACGACGTTGTCGAGCTTGGACTGCATTTGGGAGTGCACAAAACCGGATGATGGATGGTGTATCCGGATAACGGCCGAAAGAAGATCGCAACTCAGATCTCAGACCGAACCGCCAACCTCGACCTGAACCTCGATGCTGGCAGCTCGTCGTACCCACCGACACGAAGGGTTGCAAGGATGCGCCTTTAAAAACACGCAATTTCGTCAGCCGCACGCAACGTTACCGGTTGGCACACCGTCGCAAGGACGTGGTTGGTTGCACCATCGCGACGGTCACCTTTTGTGCCACTGCTTCCTGCTCCACTCTCCGCCAACGTGGCGAATTTTGGCTCCAAACGGCTACTAGGCTGCCGTAGCAGCACTTACTGCAGCCCTGTGCATATATGGATTTGGGCACCCAGTGGTAACCGATAGCCACCACTGTGTCGCTGCGGTGTCACAAGGACCGGTACTTGCTTCGAGGCCACTTTCGATGGAGGTCGGGTCGCCGGCTCGCACGAGGGTGCAGGAATGTGATTGTCAGCACCCAAAATCTTGGCGGGTTACGAAGCGCACGGTCGCATCCATCCTCGTCGAGAGCAGTCCATGTACCAAAAATCCAATTTCCTCAATCAAGACCGAACTACTTGGGGGCAACAACCGTGTTGGTGTCCGCCATGCCTGTGGTGGGCGAGGCGGGTTAGTTGTTTGACTGACACTACCAAATTGGAAATGGCTTGAGCTCGCTTGCTCTGCGCCTCTTGGCTTTTGTTCGAACTTGTAACTGGTCTTCTAGATCGCTCGTCCTTGTGCGGAAAACCTCTTCCACTGCTTGGAAACGGCCCTTCCTCAATCAAGACCGAACTACTTGGGGGCAACAACCGTGTTGGTGTCCGCCATGCCTGTGGTGGGCGAGGCGGTCCCCCTAAAGATGACGCCACGCGGTTGGGACCGTCCGGGTTGTGAGGTCGGCGATTGTCTGTTCGTCGATTCGGGCGTACTTCTTGTAGGCGTCCGACGACCACCTGCCGAACTTCTGGATCGCAAGGTCTGGTACGCCGCCGCGAAATAAGGCTGTGGCGCCGCCGCTTCGTAGAGAGTGCGTCGAGTAGTGGCTTGGGTCTTCTTGACATGCCGCCGCAGCTTGTTTGATCTCGCTTGACACCGCTGCGCATGATAATGTCTCGGTCGTCGAGATTGAGCATAGCTTGGTGCTCGTTGTGAAGTTGTTGGCCTTTGCGTGCTGCATGAGGGTGAGCGCTGCCGCCACCGGGCACAGCCATGCTGCGGGCGACGGGCTTATCCGTAGATGCACGCCTCGGCCTGCTTGGTCGGTCTTGGAGCCTCGGATGTGGAATTGGACCACCTTGATGTCTTCTTGGTACTTGGCCGGTTGGTCCTTGGCGTCCAGAAACTGCACGTCGCCGACCTCGACTGCATAGCTTGCCGTTTTTCCGTCGATGGCTAGGTATTCGGACCTGCGCCAAAGAAGGCAGAAAGCCAAGACCGTAGAGCACCACAAGACGCGCGACCTTGGGGCGTTGAGGTCGAGGTTGCGTCGCATCGTTGCGAGCATGTTGAATGTGACAGGGCGCTTTTGTTGGTCGATCGTGCGTGATCTGGATAGACCGCGTAGGAAGATTGCGCCACCCGCGGAGCACCGCACTTCGAAGCCTCGTGCGCACTTGTGGTACCAGCTGACGATTGCCAGCTTGCCTCGGATCGTGCTTGCGCAATTTGGAGCGTCGGGCCTGTGGAAGAGATCACTTGCGAATGCGCGTAGTGCTGCGTCTTGTTCGACTGAAGCGCTGGAAAGCTATTGGCTGAGGCCGTCACGGGAGCGGAATGCTGTCCACTCGCGCCATACTTGTGCGTATCTTGTCCGAGAGCTGATAGCCAAGGCTGCAATGTGTTCAGGTCGAACGTCTGGTACATATGCCGCATGTGTGATGGGATTGGCGTCTCTGACCATGACGCCGTTTCGTTCTCCCACATTGACTTGAACGGCTCGACCGAGGCGCGAGAGCCTGCGTCGGCCAGCGTGTTGTTGCATCCTGGAATGTGGCGCGCCGAGACGTGGAGGCGGTGTACGGCTTGTGCTACAGCGATGTGCCGGTTGATGTTGGCGCCGTATCGGTTGCCGCTGTACAACGACACGGACCACGCGAGCGCTGTGGTGTTGTCGGTGAGCGCTTCGATGTGTGCTGTTGAGGTGCCGGTTGGGTCCTTGAGGTCTTCGCCCCACAAGCACACCGCCAGACCAATGGCCAAGTGTTCCCGGATGTTAATGGAGAAATCGTCGCCATCTGACGTGCTGCCTTCGTTCTGATTGGTTGGCCGACGCTTGGGTCCTGCCATCTTGATCAGTTGTTGTTCTTCGGCGTCGAACACGAGCCGGATAAACCGGCGCCGTTGCCGGTCGATGATGGCGATGCCCGTGTCGCTGGCATCCATCTCCAGCGAGTAGCTTGGCCGGGAAGAGTTGTCGAAGACGGACGTGGGGACGCGCTCAAAGTGCGCCACCGAAAGGATCGCGTCCAGGACGTCAAGATCTGCCCGGGCAGCTGGCTGGAGAGATCGTGCGCCAAACCGCGGGAGTGCTCGGTAAAAACTGTGTAGTGCTTGGTAGAACGCCCTTGCGGCTGGCGCGCAGAGACACACGTGACGAAGCGAGCCCAGTAGCCGCTCCATATCGAGTCGCGTGGCTCGTCCATGGTCACGGACGCTCCGCACTCGTGATTGGGCGCGCGCTGTCTTGGCGGCAGGCATGGAGACGACGCCTAGCTCGAGGTTCCACACCAGCCCGAGTGCGTGGAATTCGGTCGCCCAAGGTTGAAACTTCTTCTCATTGACGGCATCGGGCCCCAAAGTAGCGAGCATGGCGATACGCAGCGCAGATTCGGCTTGTTGGAGCCGTGACTCGGACTCGATCTCGATGAGGATGAAGTCGTCGATGTAGTTGAAACACCAAAAGGGAAGTGTGTCCTGGCACGTGTCGGGGTTGATGCTGTTGGGTGACTCACCTTGTACTAGCCACGAGATCGCGTTGCCGACCACGCAGTACACGTTGGGAGAGCCGCACCAACCAAAAGGTGCCGACAGGTCCATGCCGAGAAGATGTTTGTCCGGTAGCGATAGCCCAAAATGACTGCTGTCAGCCGAGTAACTCCGAAGGTGACGGTACGCCGCGGCTACGTCGCCCGACATACCTTTGAGGACCGCGCCTGGTGGTGCCGTTGCACGTAGCCATGTAATGCGTGCCGCGACGGTTGCAATGCGTGGCCATTCCACTAGTGGGAGGTCGGCCTTGCGAGTGTGCGAGTTGATCGATGCGCCGAGTGGGAAAGACAGATCGTGGATGAGACGGCCGTCGACCGACAGAGGTTGGTGATTTTTTTCCACTAGACCGAGCGGGCTGTAGAACACGGCGTTGGCCCATAGTGCCTGCACGGACTCGTCGACAAAGAGGTATTGCCAGGCTGCCTGTCCTTCTGCCAGTCGTCGCTGTAACGTGGTCGGGTGGCGGCAGGCAGACCCATGGTTGTCTGGCGGCCCAGCGTCCTGTACTAGAATCTCGTCTGTCCACGGGCAGCGGAAACCTTCCGTGGCGATTCTCACAATGGTGTCTCGGTCCGTGTGTCCTGCGAAGAGTGCGTGGAGCTCGGCGGGAAACATTGCCTTATTGGGACGATAGTCGGCGGGCGACTGCCCGCGCACCAGTTCGACCAAGGCCCGTGGAGAGAGGTTGGCCGCCACCGTGAGGCGAGACAGAGCTGATACCCAAGGCGCGTTGATACTTGTACTGGATGCGGGCACCGGTGGTGGCGCCGAGATGCCGTGTGCGCGCATCTTGAGCTCCAGGCGCAGACGCACCTCGTGGTTGGCCTGGGCGAGCCTGGTAGCAAGCCTGGCTTGGAGGTCGGTCACTGTGTGCGACGTGATGACGAACGGCGTCCGTAGCATGGCCCGCTTGGTGTCGAGTGCGGCGACTTGCCATTGACCGACGCTGCCCACTTGCCGGTTGGCCGATGTTGCCGCGCGAGCCGCGGCCCGAGCTGGTGGTTTCGTGCCTAAGGAAGGGTTGACAAACCGGGACGCGTTGAACCCGGCCGTGTCCGAAGACGTGTGTCTGAACCGAGTGGCGACAAACTCGCCCGCCTCGGCGAAAGCCGGAGGACGAGCCGCGCGTGCCCCGGCCGTGTCCGAAGACGTGTGTCTAAACCGAGTGGCGACAAACTCGCCTGCATCGTCCGATGCATGAGGACGAGCCGCGCGTGCCCCGGCCGCGTCCGAAGATGCGTCCATAAACCGAGTTGTAGTTGATCGTGAAGTTGCGGCCACGGTGCCGGCGCCGAGGCCGGGCGGGGATGGATCGAAAGCGCGGTTTGGCCAAGGCGGGACGCGCAAGTACCCGCCCTGGCCGCTTCACAGTGACAGATCCGCGCGCAGCCCGCCCCACCGCGTCGTCACGTACATCTTCACGGCGTCGGCGAGCGGCACCGGAGTGTTGTGACTGCGCAACCGCCCGTCGAACCCAGTGCACTTGTTGTCCTTGACCGGGTTGGTGCATGGGAGCAGCGACAAATGGCGTAGGCAGATCGGGAGACCGCCGTCTTTTGTGTAGCGCGGCCAGAACGTCGGGTGGGATTGGATTGGCTGAGGCTGGAGTGCGGCTACCACCTGCGCCGCGACCGTGCGTGGCCTTTTGCTTGCCGCCATGTGGCTTGACGCCCTTCGTTGGATCGGGATTGCCGGACTGGGGAGCTGAATCGCGTGGCGCGTGCTTGAGCACCCGAAGGAAAAGTTTTTGATACGCAGGGCCTTCTGTGGCGAATGTTGCCGGAAAGCTCGAGATCGCCGCGATGACGCTGGCGTTACCATTTGCTGCCGTTGTGAGGAGGGTGCCGAAAGCCGCGAGCCGTTCGTTGAACCACTGTAGCACTATCTGCGTCGCGCTGTCTGGAAAATTGTCGGAGTCGTCGAGAAGTTCCAAAGCCAGGGCGAGCGCGGCCTCCACCACAGCCACAAGGATGGCGGAACCGAATGTGTTGGCGTAGGCGAGCAGGGCGTGCAACGCGGCACGGATATTGTCGATGGTGCAAAAATTGTGTCGTGGCTTCGGTGGGGTCAGGCTGCCGGGGAAGTGACTCAAGCTGACGCGCGCATCGTCGTTCCACACACTGCGGAGGTTCTTGGACAACGGGAAAAATGCGCCAAGGATAGCATGCCGGAGCCGAACCGCCAGTCGAATAGATAGGCGAGGGTACCGGGATGTGGAGGGAACCGGATCGCTTCGCACCCGGCGACGCTTGCGAGGAACTCCATAGGTAACGCCGCCTGGTGTTGCGCGTTGGTAATCCACCAATGTACCTCGGCCTGGGTTGGTGAGACCCTGAGCGCGCTTTTTGAGTGTTGCGGGCCCGACGCGACCTCGGTATATTGAGCGAGCGTTCGGGTGGCAGCGGCGCGGTTTCGAGCGCGATGCTCGCGCTGGTACTCTGCTGCGAACTCGACGACGGAAGGCGCAATGCCGCCGAAGCTCGGGCTGCCCGCGTAGCTGACGACCTGGGCACCTGCCAGTGTTGGAATCGATACGCTCTGAGTGCCAGAGAAATGCCCCGCTTGGTGCCACGCTGTGTTGTGCGCCATGTCACTAGCATCCGTGTTGGCTGTCGCTGTCGCGCCCGCCACGCTGGACAGGAACTGGTTGATTAGTGATGTACCCGTCCCCTCGCGAGGAGGAGGAACGAAGACTGGCTGCGGGCCCGCCGCGTGCTCCGCTGAGGGGGCGACCGGCATAGGCGACTGCACGGTGGTCGCGGCCTCGGTGTCGTCCAGCAGCGGCGACGAGTCGATGCCGAGGTCGGAAGGGTCGTGGCAGAATGACTCGCCGAGCTCCATGATATTGGGGTCGTTGGCGCCGCCGTCAGCGTGAAAGGCAAAATCGACGATGTGTTGGACGCACGGGTTGACCAAGATCCCCGAGCGCGGGTCGCAGACGATGCGTCGCATCGCACCCAAATTGACGGCGTTGGAGACGTCGTATCCGGCCAGGATGGCGGCAATGTCGCGTGACGGAGCCTCAAGAGCCGTTAGCGGGCGGATACGGTGCCAGATGCGCTGGTGGCACTCCAGGAGCGCTTCCGTGGTGAGGCCCGTAGCGCTGCGCGTTGCGTCGTCACCCACAGCAGACCAGTCGGTGTCCCACAACAGTGCTGCCACGACTGGAAGGACGAGGGCGACGGCGTCCTGACTCATCGTGAGCCGACCACGGTGGGTCCTGACCTGGATCGATCGTGACGCTTGGTCGGCGCGGCACACCTGCCCGTGCACCCAGTTGTCCCCGACGCGGGCGGCGACGAAACGCCGCATGAGTCGGTGGGTGCCCGCGTCACGTTCCGCGGCGGTGACGACCGGAAACTGATCGTTGCTCGCAGCGACCGTAAGCGACAGAGGTTCGGGAATGGACTCGTCAGGGGTGACGTCAATCACCAAACGACGTCTCACGCGGCGTACCGTGCCATAGGCCACCGTGGAGATGTCGTCTGCGAGGAGGGCCACGCTCTCTGGGTAAATGCGGACGATGTCGCCGGGGGAAAGCATGGTGCGTATGGAAACTTAGTTGTTTGACTGACACTACCAAATTGGAAATGGCTTGAGCTCGCTTGCTCTGCGCCTCTTGGCTTTTGTTCGAACTTGTAACTGGTCTTCTAGATCGCTCGTCCTTGTGCGGAAAACCTCTTCCACTGCTTGGAAACGGCCCGTTTCAAAGTTTAGATCACAGGTGAAATGCACACCGCGAAAAAAATGACAATATGTGCACAAGTGACGGGCCCACTCGCGTGTCCTACGGCAGCAGACGACGGAGCACGTCGACGTACGGCCGAGCGTCACCGGACGTCGACTCGTTGAGAAACGCGCGCCACGGAACCAACGCCAGCGGCTCGTTCAGGAGTCCTCGGACCGCCGGTGCCACGACGTTGGCTGGCTCAAAGAGAGCCGAGCGACCCGCCATGAGCTCGAGGACGCCGCCCGGACCTAGGACGACTGTGAGATAACCGACGAGACGTGTGCTCTCGATCCTTACGCAGTGCTTTCTGGTTCTGCGTGCTACAGAGGTACCCCTCGATGCGGAGTATGTCTTGCAGCAGCGCCGTTGCAATGCCATTGCAGCTCCGAAACTCGACCATGCATGTCATGTGTTGCAGCAGTGGGCGGTATGCCGCAGCGATCAAGTCGCTTATATGTGGCTGGTCGAGGGGCACGCGCCGGCGCCTTCTTCAGAAAGGCCACCATCGCCGACTGAAATGGCGCCGGCCCAAATTAGCATTTTGAGAAGCATACAGTTGGTGCACGTGAAGCGAGTTGACGATGCGCGTGACCAAGTCGACGTTGCCGAAGTCAAAGAGCATCGCCAACAAGTGTGTCACGTCCATCGCTTCGGGCGTCTCGAAGAGCTCGTCGTTCGTTCTTCGTCCGAATACAGTAAATTAATATAACAATGACGTGGGAGGGGCCGTCTGGTAGTCCCCAATCAGCGCTGCGATTCGCACTACCACACGCGTCGGTTCACGTCACCTTCCTCTGGATCGCCTTCGGTTTCCTCTGGATCGCCTTCGCTTTCCTCATGATCGGCTTTGATTCGTCCACTCTGCCCTCGACTAAACTTTCGTACTACAAATTCGAAGAAGAAAATGCTGAGATGCAGTGGATGCAGTGGAGGCAGTGGATGCGCTGGTATGACCATACTCGTCGGAGCGTTTCAAATACGAAGCTTTGTATTACCACAACGACATCGCGTGGTCGCAGTTGAACGGTTGGGTTGATGGTCAGTAGTGCGGATCTACGCACGAAAAGCGTTCGTGCCAGGGACGAGCAGATGCGATACCGAGTGTGCTTGACGCAGAAAGTCTGATATTCTTGTTGCACGTCGTAGTCTCTATTGAATCGACAATCCCTTCTTAAAACACATCTTGTAGCCACGAGGAAGAAGCCAATGACATGTATTTTCTTGTCGAGATGGCCGGTATTATGGAGTCGCTTGGTACGCTGTTTTCCGTCGTTCGAAGCTCCTATCCACACACGCTTCGCCCGATACACTCTATCATATCAGCAGTCCTACGAGCTCGTTCCATCGACTGGGTCACGCAGCCGTCGCGTGGCAGTTTGTTTCGTATTTGGGCAGATCGTTGTTTCGTCGCCGCGCCGAAATACGCATAACGACAACAGCTGCTTCACCCATCTGTACGGGTACAGCTGCTGGTACACTGTATAAGAGTAGCCAAGCTGCAAATGGCACTCAAATGACGTCATTCTCCAATCCACCATGGGCTGTGACAAGCGACAACGCCGCGCCGCGTCGGGCGGGCTCATCCCGGCCATGACGCTTGAGATCGCGCACTACCTGGACGACCCGGAGGACGTCGTCCGCTTCTTACGCGCGCTGCCATCGCACGTGCGCGGCGAAGAGCTCTCTGCGCTCTTCGAGCTGCTCGTGCGGGGCGACCACCACAGCGCGCTCTGGCCCGTCTTGCACCTCGACGACCTCGACGGCGTGTGCATGGCGACGCTCACGCGCGCACTCCCGGCCTTTCACACGATCTACCTCTTTGAAGGCGCGAAGTGGGCCCTCTGCCGCAATACGATGCTGCCACCCACGACGCACGTGTACGCCTGGCTCGACGACGCCTACCGCGTCAGCGACAACGTGTGCAATTGGGCCCGCAACGTGGTCGCCTTGAGCATCGAGACGCCCGAGTTTCTCAAGGATCCGACTTTGCTCGGGCGCGCGCTCTCCGCCTGCACCAACCTTCGCGCATTGACGCTGCAGTGGCAAAACGTCGATCAGATGCTGCTGGACCAGACACTGGCCGTCGTGGTCTCGACGCGCCCCGAGCTTGCGAGTCTGCACCTCAAGGCGGAAAATACCCCACTGCTTGAGGACGCTACGAGTTTGGTGCGCTGGCTGCGCCTTCCCAACGCAACGACGTTCAAGCTCACGCGTCTCGACTTGGTCGGTCCCGCCGCCGCGACGCTGGCAACGGCGCTGCTTGCGTCCCCAACACTGACAAAGATCAAGCTCGAGCATGCGCCGTGCCTTGCGCGGCTGCTCCTCGACCCGGCACTGCCGCCGCTCCCCCGCCAACTGCACAAGCTCACGCTGCGCTACCGAGGTCTCTCAGCAAGTGTGCCGGCGATCGCGGCCAAGGTCGCATCGTCCCGTCTCACGAACCTTGCGTTGAGTGCATTTGTGCCGTGCAACTTTATGGTGATCGTCGCCGCCTTGCCACACGTGCATGCGATGGCCAAGGTTAAGCTCACGGGTGCCGACCTCGTTGCATTTCCGATACTACCGCAATTGCGTCGACTCGCACTGCACAAGTGTGTGCTTTCCAAAGCGGCGGTGATCGACCTCGCGACTCTGCTGACGTCGTCGACGCGGCTCGAAGCGCTGGACCTCTCCGAGTCGCTGTTGCCAGACGCGCACGCACGGCACTTGCTGCTCGCCGTGCCGCGCTGGTGCAGCCAACGCGGCCCGTTCCGGCTCTTGCGACTCTGCCACACGGCGCTCTCTGACGAGAGCGCGGCGGTTCTGGCAATCGCGCTGGCGACGGCTCGCAACACGAGTGCCGTGTGGATCGACGTCAGCGGCAATGTGCTCTCGGCGGCCTCGTGCCGCGGACTTTTGACGGCGCTGAGTGCGACGACACAAATGACGCTCATGCTCTACAACGCCGGCCCGTCGATCGAAGACTTGGTGACACATGCGCAGACCCATGGCGTCGGGAGCGTCCGCGCCTTGACGTTTACATCGCCGCCGCCCGAGGCGAACCCGTGGACAACGTAGTCTTTTTGAAATCTAGAGTAGTCTTAACCTATAGCTTGGACAAACCATTCCTCGATTGTTGTGCGAACACGGAGTAGCTTGAGGGCTTGCAACAATTTTCGAGATGGGCAAAATGACGCTTTATTGACGTGGAAGAAGATTCTATCTTCTTGGGACTTGAACTGGGCACAGAGAGTGGTGCACGCTGGGTGCTCGCGACATCCAAGCCAGGTGCGCAATTCGATTGTAGCTGTCAAGATGCGGGTGGCACAAATTGACCACCTTTTGTCCCGACGGTGGATAATTCCTGCGTCACATACACGAGGTGCGGCGCTCATGTCCCGTCAGTGTTGTCAGCGTAAAGCCTAAAGTACCGACCCTGCCCCGGGCGAGGAGTGACGGGTTGCGCAACTCGAATCGAAATCTGAAATGAGAGGGGTTGTGGGATTGGATTTTGCCCTGAATCGACCCAAAATGCCGTAACCCTCGCTGAGTGCAAGCACGCCTAATGACCTCCGCGGCTGCCACGTCATGGACGAATTATAGCAAATCAGAAGCGTCCAGACCGGCTGGCGTGTTCCGTACTGTCTCCGGATACGCAACGCAAACTTCAAAACCCGCAAGCGTCCAGCATTACCGAGTCGAAGCGCGCCAAGGCGCACGCAGCCCGATGGCTGCTGCCGCCGGTGGTCCTTCACGTGGCCCACTACCTCGATGACGCCAACGAAGTCGTAGCCTTCCTCCATGCAGTGCCAGCCGACGCTCGCGACGAGGCCCTCGATGCGCTGGCGTCGCTCCTTACACAAGACGAGTTCTTGTGGCCGGACACGAAAGTGTCCTCCTTGGTGCAGATGGACGAGGCGACAGTGATCAAGGCGCTGCCAGCGCTCCACAAGCTCTATATCAACGAGGAGGCTCGAGTCGTCGCCTTTTGCAGTCGCACACCGCTTCCGCCGACCGCCAACGTCCGCGCGGCCGTCAACGACCTGCAGGATCTCGAATCCAACTTTAGCAACTGGGTACCGAGCATTGCGCGCATCGACTTTACCGTCAAGCACATGCCGCTGGACAGACGCGTCCTTGAGAAGGAGCTTGCAACGTGTGCGAAGCTTCAGGAGCTCAGCATCGAGTGGGACGATGCCGTTGATCAAGCCCAGCTGGACGACGTCATGGCGGCCGTCGCTGCTTCATGCCCGCGCCTCGCCAAGTTGCGCCTCTTTTCCATGACGGTTGTGCGTTTGCAATGCTGCAAAAGCCTTGTCGCGTGGCTGACTCAGCCGCGTGTACGCGTGTTCAAGCTCTACGGAATTGACTTTGCGCCGCCCGCCGCCAAGACCTTGGCACACACACTTCTCTCGTCGACGACGCTCCATACGATCAAGCTCTTTCGCGCCTCTAGCGTCATCGAAGCGTTCTTGAACCCAAGCTCCCCGCTGCTGCCCAACCAACTGCGCAACATGGGGCTCGAATTTGAGTCCACCTCGGTCGATGCTTGGGCGCTAGCAGCCAAGCTTTCGCCCACAACCATCCACAGCTTGGATCTCCGCTTTCTTGAGACGTGCGAGATCTCGCCCATCGTGGCCACCTTGCCGCGGACGTTGAGAAAGCTCAGCCTCTCGACCGTCACGATGACGACCTTCCCGACGCTACCAAAGCTCCAGAAACTTGAGCTGTGGGCCGTGGCCTTGACAAGCGACGCCGTGGCAAGTTTGTCGGCGCAGCTCTCAACTTCCGACTCGCTCGTCCGGCTCAAACTCGCTCACGCGGACTTGCCCAAAGATCAGCTGGAAACGATCCTGTACGCACTACCACGTGTGCTGAGTCGCCAGAAACAAGCGTGTTACGTGGGCCTTCCCGTGTCGATCGCGACAGAGATGCTTGTGACCGTCGTGCTGCTTCTCACGCGCAATACGCAGCACGTGTGGCTGGACCTTTCTGGTGACGCCTCGCTCGACCTGGCAATGTGCCAGCGCCTCTTGGCAGCCTTTCGTGCAACGTCGCGGATGAAAGTAGCCTTTTACGGCAAGGATGCACCACTCGTCTTTGAGGAAGACGTCACAGGCTACGCTGCGGTGCACGGCATTGAGTTCGCCAGCTGTTGGTACACGTCGCCGAGCCACTCACCGTGGCTCGCGCCAGCGTAGGCGTCCCTACACAATACGCCAAGTTTTTTGCACAGTCCTTGCAACATCCTCAACCCGTCGAGTGGTATTTGTGTGGTGTTGGCCCGGCGCTTAATTTTGACGCCGCCTCGTGACAGCCCTTGGAACGGCGTCGCGGATGAAGGCGACGTTTGTGATGATGCCGAGCCCCAGCGACGAGAGAAATCTCCAGGCACTCCAGATGCAGTTCTCGGTGGGGTATTACCGCTCACCACTCAACTCGCCGTGGCTGGCACTTGCGTACACGTGTAATGTTCGTCGCAGTCTTCAATGCATGATCTTTCGGTGTCGTATCGAAACTGGTCCGTCATGTAGTATGCATGACCCCTTCGATGAATGAGCACCGAAACAAAGTGTACTTAGGACTCGAAATGCCAGTGATGGCTCCTTTGCCGCTCTGACAGAACGTCAAGGAGGATAGAATCTGTGTTAATACTACGCAGCCATACTAACACGTTTAGAAGAGGCAGAAAATGAGTGTCGTCGGAGTCGAACGCCGAATTCTCAGAGCAACGTCATTGCGCTATAGTATGATGGCCAGAGCAGGACGGCCGAGCGCGTCCGCAGTGCATGTCGTTGCAATGCGTCGGCTACGAAGAGCTCATGGACCTGGACGACCATTTCGATGCTCGAAACGAACTGTTTTATGTTTCACGCTGTCATCGATCGATGTAGTCACCCCGTTTTTCTGAATCATCGACGACCAGAAGGACCAACTACGCATCGTAATGAAGGCCTTTCTCGGCCGCCGCGATAACTCGTGTGCTTTAAACAAAGCTATGTATACGACGTATCTACCGGCAAATAGGTGGGTGGAAAGGCCGACCCTCAATATAGGACCCATAAACCATAAAATGGGTGTTTTGCGCGCGCAGCAAGTCGAAACGATCTTTTCACGAAGCGGCGTATCTTGCGAGGCTGTCGTAGAGCTAGCATTCTAGATTTCGACGCCTACTAAGCAACCCGCCTCACCTCACCCGAGGTCATGGCAGTAATGAAGGCATTACGCCCTTTGCCCCCTGAGCAAGCTCGCCATTGTGAAATAAACAATAAAATCGAGGACCCATTAAGACAGCAACCTAGGTATATGCACTAAGAAATCAAACAACTTGTCGTATGATGTATCAAGAGTACACCCATTCACAGTGAATTTATGTACTCTTGGATGTATGTACCCAAGGGCCACCTTTTGATGCCTTTGGCGTAACGTTAGTTGAGACTGCGCAGCCATGGCGTACGGCTTGGTGAGTGGAACCACTCGTTCGAGTACTCGATACCGTGCAACTTGGCGTGGGTCTTGAGCTCTTCGACGTCGGCGCGAGGCTCGTCATTGCCCGGAATGGCCAGTGTCATGCGCCATGTCGCACCAAAAGCTGTCAAGAGGCGTCGGCACGCTGCCAGGTCGAGCGAGGCGTCGCCAATAAGCACCAACTGTACCAGCTGCGTGTTGCGCGTCTGCAAAATCACGCTGGCCACGAGCATCTCGGTCTCGATCGTCACGGGGAGGCTCACGTAACACGCTTGTTTCTGGCGACTAAGCACACGGGGCAGCGCGTACAGGATGCTTTGAAGCTGATCTTTGGGCAAGTCCGCGTTCGCGATTTTGAGCCGGACGAGCGAGTCGGAAGCTGAGAGCTGCGCCGACAAACTTGCTACGGCGTCGCTCGTCAAGGCCACGGCCCACAGGTCGAGTTTCTGGAGCTTTGGTAGCGTCGGGAAGCTCGTCATCGTGGCGTTCGAGAGGTTGAGCTTTCTCAACGTCCGCGGCAAGGTGTCCATGATGGGCAAGATGTCACGCGACACATCGAATCGGATATCCAAGGTGTTGATGGCCGTGGGCGAAAGCTTGGCTGCTAGCGTCCGAGCATCGACTGAGGTGGACCCGAATTCGAGCCCCAAGTTGCGCAGTTGGTTGGGCAGCGGCGGAGAGCACGGATCCAAAAACGCGTCGAGGACGCTAGAGGTACTGGAGAGTTTGATCGTATGCAGTGTCGTTGACGCGAGAAGCTTGTGTGCCAAGGTCTTGGCGGCGCGCGGCGCAAAGTCAATTCCGTAGAGCTTGAACACGCGTACACGCGGCTGAGTCAGCCACGCGACGAGACTCTTGCAGCACTGCAGATTCGCAATCGTCTCAGATTGTAGGCGCAAATTGGCAAGGCGCGGGCACGAAGCAGCGACGGCCGCCATGAGGTCTTTCAGCTGCGCTTGATCCATCGCATCGTACCAATCGATGTTGAGCTCCTGAAGCTTCGTACACGGTGCAAGCTCCTTCTCAAGGACGCGTCTCTCGAGCGACGTGTGCTTGACGGCAAGGCCAAGGCGAGCAATGCTCGGTACCCAGTTGCCAAACTTGGATGCGAGATCCTGCAGGTCGTCGATGTCCGCTTGAATGTTGGCGGTCGGCGGAAGCGGTGTGCGACTGCAAAAGGCGACGACTCGAGTCTCCTCGTTGATACAGAGCTTGTAGAACGCTGGCAGCGCCTTGATCACTGTCGCTTCGTCCATCTTCGCCAAGGAGGACACTTCCGTGTCCGGCCACAGGTCGTCTTTGTCTTGTGTGAGGAGCGACGCCAGCGCATCGAGGGCCTCGTCGCGAGCGTCGGCTGGCACTGCATGGAGGAAGGCTACGACTTCGTTGGCGTCATCGAGGTAGTGGGCCACGTGAAGGACCACCGGCGGCAGCAGCCATTGGGCTGCGTTCGCTTTGGCGCGCTTGGCCTCGGCCATGCTGGACGCTTGCAGGTTTGGAATTTTTCTGATAGGACAGGCGGGCTGGGTGCATCTGATTTGCCAATAATACATCTATCAACAACTGCAAAGCGATGCATCCACTCAACTGGGTTTTCAAAGGAGCTCTAGCTCTTTCGAAGCCCAGTTGAGTTGAGTGTACTACAAGTTGTAGTAGGAACCGATCGCAAGGAATTGAAAAACGGTATCGGCATCCAAAGTCGGATCCCTTCGACAGGACGAGGTATTGCGCGGGAGCCAAGTTCACGACAACCATCAGCATCCAGGAAATTTCCCGTGACCATCTTCCGTGGGTGGCATTCGTCGGCCGCGAATACATACAAAAAGCGACTTGATTCCGAAATCTCTCTCGTTCATAGCGTCAAACGCCTCGTAACGACCCTATACATTCGTCTTCTCCGGCTCCTCGCCCAACACGAGTGGCCGCGACGTCACCTCGTTCCGCGGATTGCACTCCTGCCTCCGCCTGCCTAAATCACGTCCCTCAACCGAGTACACACAACGAAGAAAGTTCGACAATTTTATTTAGCATAGTTTTATCTATTGTAATAGACGACCCACTTCAACAACAACGACCCTACACATTCAAGTGGCCTATCGTTATTTCGCCAAAATATCGAAAAATCACATGTTTTTTCATTTTTGACCTCAAATCGTATCCTACGTGCATGAAAACTTGGCACATCAATAAACAAGTAGTATGACACGTTTGACAACTATCCATTGCCACGCCAGATAGCTAGAAGTGTATGAACCCCAGGTGGCCTATCTCTAGTACGCGCACTGTAGACTTGGAGAAATTTACATTTCTAACATCAACTTTTCCGAGTCAAAGAATGGGCAACCAAGCGCGCATCGGCAGAGGCAGCCCTTTGGTTGTTGCCTCCAATCGTGCAGCAGGTGGTCTACTGCTTGGAGTCTGTCGAGGACGTGCTGGCCTTTCTCGACGCGGTGCCACCCGACGCCCTCGATACACTCAAGACGCTTGTCGATGTCGATGCAAACTTGTGGTCGGTCCCCTCTGTGACCGATTTGGCGGAGATGAATCCATCCACCACGGCAAAGTGCTCCCAGCGTTAACGACAAAGCCTTCGACGACCTTTGCCGGCGCACGCCGCTGCCGGCGACGACGCTATCTCGTGCCGGCGTCAGCGGTATTTTCGATTCAACGACGGCCACTGGATCTCGACGATTGAGAACTTGGGTATCCCGGTTAAGGGCATGACACGAGCTTGCCGCCATGATGGCCGCGACGAGTCTCTCAATGCGCTCTTGCCGCTTTTGGACAAGAAGTCCGCGCTCTGGCCGGTAGCAACTATAAATGCTTTGCAAAGCTTGGACGCATCGATGGTGTCGAAGGGGCTCCGCAAGCTACGCGTCGACGGAAGTGACAACCTTGCCGAGCTCTGCGGCCCCCCGGTCGATACCTCGCACCTGCATTTTGCCACGTGCGTTTCAAACTTGTCGTCCCTTGCGATAAGCGAGTGCGACACACCGCTGGACGGGCACGTTCGACGGCAAGACCTCGCGGCTTGTAAAAGGCTTGGGTCGCTCCCATTTTTTGGGACTACGTTGATCAGAAACAATTGAACGTTCTCCTGGCGTCCGTCCCCGCCTCGTGCCCCTGCTTTCATCTCTGCGACTCTCGTTGGAGACGGACGGTGAAGCTGCAAAGTTGCGATGGCTTCCTTTACTGGCTTGGTGACGAGCTCCGTTGGGTGGTTGACGAAATATGGGCAATGCGGGTAGCTGCAGAGTGCTCTCCTAGCAGCTCTCTTGCTGCTCCAGCCGTCGGGCCTCCCACTGCAGCCGTATATCGAACTTGCTGTCCACCTGTATGCGGCCTCGACCGGCGACAAGCATCGCCCTACGTGCTCCGGGTACCGTTGCAACGGCACGCACATGGCGCGCGCCACATCGTCGCTCGCTTTGAGATGGTGGATAGGAAGAGATCCTCTGCATTGATGCACACACCCTTACTGTATTCAACGTCAGTAAGATCAATAAGAACGTAAACTGAAGTGGTAAACTGTGTTCTTCTGCAGTACGGACTAGGTTTCTTAGTCTTGCAGAGGCACGGCGAGCGAGCGCTCGAGGCGTGCCTTGGCGTCGTGCATCTTGGTGACGAGGTCCGTTGGGTTGTTGACCAAACTTGGCGTGTGTTTATGGACCAATTCCCAGCACAGATCTTGGGCGTGCGACGGGTACCAATGGAACGCGGTGCCGGCTTCCATTCTTTGTGTGAGGTACTTGCACCCGCGCGTCACAAACCACTCGGTCCTTGGCTCTGGGTCTCTCGCAAACGTCTTGAGCTTTGTGCAAGTGCGGCAGTCGCAGGGCCACGCCGCCATCGTTGATGTCTCGCGGGTCGACATTAAGGCGAGACGCGCCGCGAGTACGGGCACGCTTCGCATCGCAAGGTCCATCGCCAGCGACGCAAGGTCCGAGTCCACAAACGCATCGTGAAGCGGCACAAACACGTCCATGATGAACGTGACCTGGTCCATGTGCATCGCTTGCTGCGTGAAGAGCCGGTCGAGTAGGTTGGCCAAGGCGTCGTCGGCGCGTACGTAGTGGCAGATCCAAATGGCATCCTGCACCTGGGTCGCGAGCGTCTTCAGGCAGGTGGCGTCCGTCTGCACTCGGAGTGGCAAGACCTCCTTGACCGCAGCAAGGACCTGCAGCGTCAACCGCGCTGCGAGCGACGGCGCGAGGTGCGTCATGGGTGCCGCGAGCATATCCACCCAAATGTTCAAGTCCATTTCTTGACGCACGCCCGCATCCACGGCCGCTTCAAAGGACGGGGTACCGGCCGAAACTTTGAGCAGCGCGCCGAGTCCGAGGGTTTTGCAGTCACGCGTCGTGGCGTAGTAGGCGATCGCGATGTCAATGTACGGCTGCAATTGCAGCGCCAGTGGTACGTTCCGAAGCGCCCATAGCGTTTCGGGCACTTGTTGCAGCAACAGCTCGGTGCGGTGCACGGCTTTCAAGAGAGAGCAGTCGTGTGGGTCAAAGCGCGCAATGATGTCCACAATGGGCGCCGGAAGCCGCTGCTCCAAGACACCGCCGACCACGCTGTCCGTGCGTTCGGTCGCCAAGCACGACGTGATGCGCAACGCCCCTTGGAGAAAGACGTCGTGGTTTGGGAGAAGCTTCTCGTACCAATCCCGTCCTTGGTCGTTTTGCCGACGCAGTAGCAAGTTGAGTACGGCCTTGAGGAACTCGGTCGCGTGGCGCTGGCGCAGGCGCAAGCGGTTCTCGTCGACAAGCCCGCGAAGCAAGTGCATGAATTTGGCATCCTCCGATGTATCGGTGACGTACACCACTTGCAAGACGAGGGGCAGCAGTTGCTGCCAGCCGAAGCGCGCCACGAGTTCCAGAAACCAGGTTTGCGCCAGATCGGCCACGTCCCAAAAGACGTTGCCGACGGTGTGTTGGAGAAAGTGCATGTACAAATCCATGTCGTCGCGGCCCAAGACATGGAAGAGGAGGGACCCGAGACGGTGCCAGTGAGCGCGCTCAATGTCCATGTCGTAGCGCTCACGGACGCGATCGCGTAGCATATGGATGACGGCAGAGACCAGGTCTGCCATCGAGTCGAACGAGTCGGCCAATTCGGTGCTCAAGGCGTCGCGAGGCGTCTGCAGTAGCTCGACCATGCGCGGGAAGCCGACGAAGTACACGCGGTGCGCCTTGGGCCAAAAAGCGACAGCAATCTCGCCAATGTCGTGGTGATCCAGCGCCGACAACGCGCACAAGCGGGCGTGGGGGCTCGAAGCGACGACCAACGCCGGCACGTTGCACGCTGCGTGAAACACGACGTCGTCGGTCCGCCCGTAGGGATGGAAGAGTGCCACGTCGACGACACCGGTCGAAATGAGGTACTCGACCACCGCCGTCGCCTTGCCGTTGAGCGCGTCGAACGATACAGGACCGGCGTGTGCAAAGTGCCAGCAGAGTGCCACATGCGTATGCTCGCTCCATTCGGCCACTGCGTCCTGCATGCGCGCGATTGTCGGGGGCGGAATCGGCTTGCTGTACTGGCGATACAGCACGTCTTCGTCGCCTTTGGATTGTACCGTCGAGTGGTCCACGGTGTAGAGGACTGCGGCGCGCGTGCCCGACACAATGGGTGCCACGTCAAGGCTGCACGCCTCCGAGTAGTACGCAACGACATGGTCGTCAACGCTGTCCCACTGCGTAGTGTGGTCGCGGTACGAAACGGTGACAGCACCACCAACGGCATCCGAAGCAAGCACGTGTGCCTTCGTGCCAAACGTTAAGTCGTCCGACTTCGGGAGTGTCAACGCCGCCGCTGTGCCAACACAGTCGATCGTGAGCATCTCAGGCGTCACGGTATAGCAGCCCTACGGGTGCAAGCGCCGTTCGACTGGATTCTCAAAGTCGCGGTGGTGGAAGAGATCGTCGCTTAGAGCTTCCAGGCAGCGCCGTTCGATCGCCGTCCACGGAATCCGGATCGGAAGGCACTGAGCTGCGCCAGCTGCGCCGCCGAGAGCGGCCACGAGAGCGGCTTGCGCATGCCATTGACGTATATCTTGGGAACAAACGGCATGGGGCGCTCGGAGCGGCTGCAGTACGTTGCGTGGATCGACAGCGCGAGCTCCAGCATGGTTAACGACATGGTTCTATTGAGCAAATGAAGATCTGACGCGTGCAGGACGCGATTATTGCTCTTGAAAGACCATCAGTTGTACCAAATCATGTCCAAGGCAAAGTATCCACTGCGCAAGTGAAGGTCCCGACGCACTCACACTTGCCCGTTGTGTGGTCAGCAGCCCGGAACGCCCTCCGCGCGTTTGATGTACCGGTACCGGTATGCGCCAATCCTGCCTCGCGTTGCAATTTCCGACCAATCGAGTCGCATGTATCTTTGGGCGGACCAATCGCACGGCCGCGTAGTGCACTTTCGTCGACCTGACAAAGATGTTGCTACCATCGTACCCAGGATGTGCGTTCTTATCAGCTGCTTGCATGGGATTGCATCCAGAGTGCTGGTGGATCCAAATGACCATCACTACTGTAGGATTGCACTTTTGCTCGACGGTTACAAAACTACACTGTATGGTTGTAGCACGACAAGCAACAGGGACCACACATTTTATCAGTTGCCAATTGACACGCCACCGCTCACATGTCGCTACGCATGGCCAACATCGCCGCGCATGCTTTCGCGAGGCATGCGTGTTGCACCAAGCGGCTGGAGCCCGTCGCACTTCCGCATCCAAGGGTTCGACGAAGAGCTCCTTTGGCCCTTGCCGCCGCGCCAAGTGGCAGCGCTTCGTGCTCTCTATCCAGGCACCTCGATTATGATTCCGGGGCGCCAGATCATCTGTCTTGACGATGAGCTCGCGTACCGACCCGAGTACGAGACTGTCAGCCGCGGCATCAGACCGGGGTACGCAGGGGCGTGGACGATCCACTCGCTCACGATCGACACGACCGGCGACGCAGCCGCATGGACGAAAGCGCAAGAGTACGCGAGAGCCTTCGGTACCACGGTGCACGTGCTTCCGTCGAATGCTCTCGGTGGCGCCGTCACAGTCTCGTACGTCGACCGATCCTCGACATGGGCGTCCGTCGACGACTGCGTACTCGGCTTTTGCAACGCTTGCTCGGTGCATGTTTCGCCCATAACATCCGGTGCTCGTACCATGCTTGTCTTCGGCACGAGTGAAGACGACGACGACGACGGCGACGACGACGGGCGCTGTGACAGCGACGACGAATGGCCTTGCGAATTCGGTGACGAGAGTAAGAACGGTAACGACGCCTTCTACATGGAGACGTCCGTTAACAGGAACCCAATATCGATCGCGACGCACGCGCAGATGCTCGACGCAGTGGCCGCTGTCGCCGACCACACGGACGTCTATGCTGTCTTGCGCGTGTACCACCATGGCGCACTGTCGTCCATGGACGACCTCTCCGACCACGTCCGCGACGCGATCTCGTTTCTTGCGTCCACCAATGTCCTCGACGTGGCGGTGTATTCACCCATCTCCAACGCGGTACTGTTCGACCCTCGGTGTCACCAAGGGTATATAATAAATGATTTATTATATACCCTTGGTGTCACGTACCAGCGTCAGTCGTCGCGGCCAGCACCCGCGCCTGCCTCCTAACCTTCTTGAGCGCCGACTCCGTCACAAAAGTTGACAAGATCCAAGTGGCGTATTGGCCCAAGACGCACCGCGTGTACTTTCTCGGGTTCGAAGCCGCGACTTGCTCGGGTTTGAGACGCTGCGCGACTTGGCGTCGGCGACGATCAGCATGCTCCGTGAGGCGCCGTTGGAATGGCATCTCGGCGTGACATCCGATCACTGGGCGTCGCTTGGCGCGTGCCTCCTGGACGATGGAGACTTGGGTCTGGCCATGGACTTGCTCTTTAGAACGACCGACGATCGCTTTTGGACCATGCCCACGATCGTCTGCGATTGGTTCCGTGCGTTCGTGATGCGCTACGGGTGGCACACGGTGCTACCGCCCTTTTTGCGCTGCATGGAGCGCACCACCACCGAAGCCATGCACATGCACTTGATGGCGCGTCTCATCGAGGGCAACAAGCTCTGCGTGCGGCAGCACCACGCGACCGAGCTACTCGACACCGTGCTATGTCTGCTTTTGGAGCGCCAAAGCTCGGCCAAACACCTTCCGCGCGTCGACAGCTTCTTGAACGATGCACTGCGCGTATCTCTATGCTTGGTCGACGAGTCCACGGACCCGCTGGTCGGTGGGATTGTGGCGACGCGCGTCCCGCCACCGATTGTGGCCCTTGTCGAGAGCTTCCAGCCGCCGAAATGGACACTTGTGCGCGCGTTGCGACTTAGCACCCAGCTGCAGAGTGCTCTCCCAGCAGCTCTCTTGCTGCTCCAGCCATCGGGCCTCCATCTGCAGCCGTACATCGACCTTGCCGTCCACCTGTACGAGACCTCAACCGGCGGCATCGGCGACCGTGGGTATGTGGCTCTGCTGCAGCTCACACACGGGACACCGAGCTTTGACAGGATCTTTGACAAAGCGTTGACGTGCGACGTGTAGGTCGGATGCTGGTCGAGCCTTCTCGCGACGCCAGGACTGCAGCTCGGTCCGTCGCAGACGGCGCGGCTCGTGGCAGCCACCACGGACGCATTTGATTGCGGCACAGGTTCGAATTGCATCTCCGATACGGACGACTTGTCGGATACTCTCCGTGGGGCGCAAGACGGCGCCCGACTCTTTGCTACGTTGGACAACGCGCCGGGGCTGGCGCACCTGCTCGAGCACGCGAACGATCTGGAAGCCGCCCACAAAGACCCCATCACGTTCGTCATGGACTTTCTTCTGCCACTGCACGACACGTGCATCGAGAGCCATCTTGACGAGGTTGCGCGGACGCTCGCCGCGCACGGCTTGCCGCAATTGACCGCGCGCCTCGCCGCGCTGGAGGCATAAAAAAGACGTGTGGCCAGCAGCCATATTGGGGGTGGTGTGACCGCCACTGCGATGCTATCCTGGCGTTCGCTGAGAGCAAGCACCCGTCCACGTTCGAGTTCCGCGTGTCTCGCTACTGCACCCAGGAAGCCATCGACCGAGGGCGTATCCTGCTACGTCGGTACCCACAACACATCCGCGATGTCTGCATGAAGACCGTCAGGGCGAATCCTGCCAAGTACACGCTCATCAACCACCCGCACGAGCTCGTCGAGAAGATGCAAGACGCTGCCAACCGCCTCCAATCGAGCCTCGACGGTAGTCTCCAAGCGAAACGAACAGCGCAAAACGATGCGTCGCCGCCCAAGCGCCCACGCGTCGCGTCGTAAACTTGCAATCGTTCTGCTGCGTCTGGCGGCACCAGCCCCTATCCGGATACTACACAGAACATATATATATATATCGTGAAGCTCTAGTATCGGTACAAAGGTCGCGAATGCGATGCAACGATTGTCGACGCTGTCATGCCCGGAAAGATAGACTTGCGATGTTGGCCGATGTGTGCATGGGCGTGCAGCACCTGGCGCCAAGCAATCTCCTTGCTGCTGGCGCACGTCACTGCGGCCGTTGTCGACGTCACGCCGATCGTCGAGACCTTGTGCTCGAGCTTGGTCGCCTTCCAAGTCCAAGGTGCGGTCTATAGGAATTTGGCGGATGTCATGACACTGTTTACAAGCGAATACACTGTTTACAAGCGAATACACTGTTTACAAGCGAATACACTGTTTACAAGCGAATACGCTGTTTACAAGCGAATACACTGTCGCTTTGGCGATGAAGTCGCGTCCAATGGTCGCCCAATACTCGCTTCGAGGCGCGTGGCAGCGTCGTGCATCTTGGTCACAAGCTCGTCCGTGCGGTTGACCAGCAATTGCATACTCGTAAATAGGTTGGCGGAAGGACGACCCTCGATATAGGACCCATAAACCATGAAATCGAGGACCCATTAGGACAACAACCAAGGTATGCACTAAGAAATCAAACAACTTGTCGTATGATGTTTCAAGAGTACACCCATTCACAGTGAATTTATGTACTCTTGGATGTATGTACCCAAGGGCCACCTTTTGATGCCTTTGGCGTAACGTTAGTTGAGACTACGCAGCCACGGCGTACGGCTTGGCGAGTGGAACCACTCGTTCGAGTACTCGATACCGTGCAACTTGGCGTGGGTCTTGAGCTCTTCGACGTCGGCGCGAGGCTCGTCATTGCCCGGAATGGCCAGTGTCATGCGCCATGTCGCACCAAAAGCTGTCAAGAGGCGTCGGCACGCTGCCAGGTCGAGCGAGGCGTCGCCAATAAGCACCAACTGTACCAGCTGCGTGTTGCGCGTCTGCAAAATCACGCTGGCCACGAGCATCTCGGTCTCGATCGTCACGGGGAGGCTCACGTAACACGCTTGTTTCTGGCGACTAAGCACACGGGGCAGTGCGTACAGGATGCTTTGAAGCTGATCTTTGGGCAAGTCCGCGTTCGCGAGTTTGAGCCGGACGAGCGTGTCGGAAGCTGCGAGATGCGCCGACAAACTTGCTACGACATCGCTCGTCAAGGCCACTGCCCACAGGTCGAGTTTCTGGAGCTTTGGTAGCGTCGGGAAGCTCGTCATCTTGACGGTCAATAGTTTGAGCTTTCTCAACGTCCGCGGCAAGGCGACCATGACGGGCGATATATCATGCGACGCATCGAAGCGAAGATCCAAGCTGTGGATGGTCGTGGGCGAAAGCTTGGTTGCAAGTGTCGGTATATCGACCGGGGTGGACCCGAATCCGAGCCCCACGTTGCGCAGTTGATTGGGCAGCGGCGGAGAGCACGGATCTAAAAACGCCCTAATGACGTTTGCAGCGTCGAGAAGCTTGATCGTATGGAGCGTCGTTGACGAGAGAAGCTTGTGTGCCAAGGTCTTGGCGGCGCGCGGCGCAAAGTCAATTCCGTAGAGCTTGAACACGCGGGCACGCGGCTGAGACAACCATCCAAGAAGGCTTTTGCAGCACTGCAAATTCGCAATCGTCGTGAAAAAGAGGCGCAAATTGGCGAGGCGCGGGCACGAAGCAGCGACGGCCGCCATGACGTCGTCCAGCTGCGCTTGATCGATGGCATCGTCCCAATCGACGTTGAGCTCCTGAAGCTTCGTGCACGGTGCAAGCTCCTTCTCAAGGACGCGTCTGTCCAGCGGCGTGTGCTTAACCCAAAATTCGAGGCGCACAACACTCGGAACCCAGTTGCCAAACTTGGATGCGAGATCCTGCAGGTCGTCGACGACCGCTTGAACGTAGGCGGTCGGCGGAGGCGGTGTGCGACTGCAAAAGGCGACGACTCGAGTCTCCTCGTTGATACAGAGCTTGTAGAACGCTGGCAGCGCCTTGATCACTGTCGCTTCGTCCATCTTCGCCAAGGAGGACACTTCCGTGTCCGGCCACAGGTCGTCTTTGTCTTGTGTGAGGAGCGACGCCAGCGCATCGAGGGCCTCGTCGCGGGCGTCGGCTGGCACTGCATGGAGGAAGGCTACGACTTCGACGGCGTCATCGAGGTAGTGGGCCACCTGAAGGACCACCGGCGGCAGCAGCCATTGGGCTGCGTTCGCTTTGGCGCGCTTGGCCTCGGCCATGCTGGATGCAAACCGGTTTTGAATTTTTCTGATAGGACAGGCGGGCTGGGTGCATCTGATTGGCCAATAATACATCTATCAACAACTGCAAAGCGATGCATCCACCAGAGGTGGGCATGGACAGGTTTTATTGGTCCATGGGCCGTCCAAAAAATCCGGATAATTCTGTGTCCATCCGTGTCCAGTCCATACGCAGGGCAGGCTGTCCACGTCCATCCATGTCCAGAAGTCTGGACCAGAGCTTGTCCAAACATTAAGTGTCAAGCACTCTAGTGGTACAATTCGGGACAGGCATACCACAGGTCAGGGATTCGATCAAAGGTTCGTACACATTTTATTTATGCAAATTTATGGATTATGCAGTCTACTTGCCGATCTTGCTGTACGACTTCATGAACAAGATGTCGTCGAGTCTGTTGGGGTTCAAGGAGTTACGGAGCTTTGTCATCGTGTTGCCGCCATCAGAGAAGTTGCTCTCCGACTTAGCACTGGATGCTGGGATGCTGAGGATTGTCCGGACCACGCGTTGGAGATGCGGCAAGTGGTTCTGGTGGCTCCACCACTCAAGAATGTCAAACTGCTCGCCTGCCTGCCAAGCTAATAGCTGAAGGGGCATTTAGCACGGGCATTTACCACGTTGTCGAAAATTCGAATGGACACGTTTGGACCAGCTGTCCACCCCACTTTTTCTTGTCCATCCACGTCCAGTCCAAGGCTCAAGGCCGCCGTCCATGTCCATCCAGTCCACGCTTTGGACTGGATGGACACGTGTTTTGACTGGACATGGACATTTTGCCCACCTCTGCCATCCACTCAACTGGGTTTTCAAAAGAGCTCTAGCTCTTTCGAAGCCCAGTTGAGTTGAGTGTACTACAAGTTGTAGTAGGAACCGATCGCAAGGATTTGAAAAACGGTATCGGCGTCCAAAGTCGGATCCCTTCGACAGGACGAGGTATTGCGCGGGAGCCAAGTTCACGACAACCATCAGCATCCAGGGAATTTTCCCGTGACATTGGGCTCGACAACCGTCCGCAACGCGTTTCGTCATCCGTCGTCGCCGGCGCTACCCCGCAGCTGCGTAACTTTCGGGCTCATTTCGAGAAATGCAGCGTCGCTAACCAACAAGCTTGCGTTCGCGGCCATCACACGCTTTGGCCTTGCTGTCGTGATGTACGCGAGATGTCGCTTGGCGACTTGCCGCCGACGTTGAGGACGCGCAAGCTCGACCGCGTGGTCCTCACGGACTTTCCGCTGCCGCCACAGCTCGGGTACCTTCAACTACGCAATGTGACCTTGACCAGCGACGCTGTTGCCGATCTCATTGCATGGCTCGCCACCTCGACGACGCTCTTTTGGCTCGATCTCACCAAGTCGGGCTTACTTGACGACCAGCTTCGAATGATCTTCTACGCTCTGCCGCATTGTCTCAGTCGCCAAGAAAATGCGTGCACTGTGCGCCTCGAGGTGACGTATGAAAACGAGCCGCTCATCGCGGCCGTGGTGATCCAAACCCGCAACACGCAGCAGGTGCAGTTGGAGCTTTGCAGTGGAGACAATCACCCCGCGATGCGCCAGAGTCTCGTGACAGCCTTGGGCACCTCGTCGCGGGTGGCGTTGCGCTTCCAGAACAAGTACGGGAACCAAGTTCGTCACGAAGAGCTCGCCAAGTGTGCAACTTTGCACGGCATGTACCACTCGCATGGCTGGCTCTTCTCGCCTACCTGCACGCCTTGGATGCCGCTTGCGTAATTGCGTCGCGTCCACGCTTGAATTCTTTCCATCTCCTCGCGTTTGATGTGGGACTATCGCATTTGGAATTCATCTCGGTCATGTCGCAGCACAACATCACACCTTCGAGGGTGGACCGTGATACTTTTGTCTGCGTTGTTAACAATATTTGAATGACAATGAGCTAAGCATTGTCGAGGGCTGACACGTGTCTTGTAGCAACTCGAGTACAGGGAGGGAACTGACCGTCGTCTCGATTTCCCTCACTGCCTTTCCGACGTGCCATTTCCCACATTGCAATTCCCACATGCTATTTCCGACACGTGTGTTTTTCACACGGGCAAAGCTTGCGTTTGCAAGCATGGAAGCCAAGCGACCGCGGGTAGCGACGACGTCGTGGCTGCTGCCGCCGATCGTCCTGCAGGTCGCCCACTGCCTGCGTGCGACGACTGACGTCGTGGCCTTCCTCGAAGCGGTGCCTGCCGACGCGCCGGACGACGGCCTCGACGCGCTCCTCCTGCTCCTGGAGACGCCTGGCCCGTCACGTCGCTGGCCACCTTGGAGACCATGAACGCGTCGACGGTGCGAAAGGCGCTGCCTGCGCTCCGTATCCTCTGGGTCGACGAAGGCCACGACGCAATGGCCCTCTGCCACGCGGCGTTGCGGCTGCCATCCACGATCGACGTCCGCGCTGGCGTCGACAACAATTGCGATCTCAAAGCGACCTTTGACCACTGGGTCGCCAACATTGTCGACCTCGAAATCATCGTCACGGACGACGAGCTCGACGGTCGACGCCTGCAATGCGAGCTCGCAGCGTGTCCCAAGCTAGCTCGAGACGCTCATTGTCGCGTGGAAATGTGACATCGATCAAGCGCAGTGGGATGACGTCCTGACGGCGATCATGGCGGCGTGCCAGCACCTCTGCTGCCTCGTACTCTCCACCGACATTCCCTTCGACTTGGAGAGCTGTGGGTCTTTTCTTCATTGGCTCGCACGAAATCCGGAATGCTCGCAAGTTGAAGCTCCCGCGCATCGACTTTGCCGCAGCCGCTGCCAAGGCCTTGGCACACACCTTGCTCTCGTCGACATCGTTGCATACGATCAAGCTCATTGAAGCATCGATGACGCTGCAAGCGATATTGGATCCGTCGGCGCCACCGCTGCCCCGACACCTCCGCAACCTCATGATCGGACTGGACGACGACACATACGATGTACCCACGCTCGGCAGCAAACTAGCAGCGGTCGCGCTTCGGAAACTACCGTTCCGCCTGTGGGTCACGTGCAAAATGGCGTTGATCATGGCCGCCTTGCCGCGCACGCTACGCAAGCTCAAGCTGGATGCGATCAAGATCGCGAATTTGCCGCCGTTGCCAGAGCTCCGGTACCTCGGTTTGCGCTCGGCGACCTTGACCGACGACGCGGTCACTGGCGTCCTCGCATGCCTTGCAACTCGATCGCCGCTCGTCCAACTGGACCTCGCGACCTCGACGCTGCCAGGCAACCAGCTTCAAACGATCATTCATGCGCTGCCGCCATGGCTCGACACGGTCAAGGATGTCCGAGGGCACAAAGACATTTTACATTGATGGACATCAGTCTCCACTACTGGGTCTCATAGGACGACCGTACGAGTCCCCATGGATCTGAATGGGTCCGAACGAGCAATTGCATTTCCATGTAGAGTTTACTAGGACATTTCTTCGCATTCATCATCACGGCGGACTTGGCTGTAAGCTCAAATGCAGAACGCTGCATGTTTCTCTATAGCACTGACACAGAGCCAAACCACCAATAACCGCTAAAAGAGTAGACGAATAATAGTTATCGTCGTTGAGCCTACAAGTGTCGTTGGGCCGCCACGCTTCCGGCAGTTGCCAAAGACAGCTTGATTTCTTCGCACGATACCTCCTGCCAGTACTCTAGTACTGTCGTGTTGATGGAACGATAAACTGTGCGGTTAGGTTTACTGAAGAAAGACGGGATTGTGTTGATGGTTTAAACGCAGGTCTGGTTTAGACGAGCGCTCGGCTCGCGTCGGGTGGTGTCTCGACGTGCAACGACTGCAGATTATAGTGCTTTGTGCACAGCTGCTGCACTTTGGCCAGTCGTTTGCAGTTGGGAATGCAGCAGCGCGGTCGGTGTTCGTCGCACAAGCCGGCGCCGCGGCCTTTCTTGGAGCACCCATGCGCTTTGCAGTAGAGAAACCCGCCGTGGCGCGCGCAAAAGACGCCGCCGCGCTGGGTCTTTTGAGGCACCCGCCCGCAAACTTGCAGATGGCGCCGCCTCCGTGCGCGACGCAACGCCCGCGGCACTGGCTCGCCTTGTCGCAGCCGTCGACCGTGCAGCGCGCGCCGCCACCGTGGCGCTTGCAGCGATTGTTGCAGGCCACCGCCATGCCGCAACCGGGTACGGTGCACTTGGGGCCGCCGCCGTGGCCGATGCATTTCGTGTCGAAGCGCATGGCTGCCTTGGTGCAGCCTGCGTGCTGGCACTGACCTTTGCGGAGCGCTGTCGCGCGGCGCGGCACCACGGCGGCAAGAGGCGTGGCGTCGTCAGTCGTTGTCATCGAGATGCGCTATGGGTGAATGAAGTACACATCCACGAGACGCGTAAAAGCATCTTGAAAGTGCTTTTGTACACGGCACGGATTTTTACAACCCCGTGTTTGGTTGTTGTTTTTACACAACTGGTGTCTTCCGGAGACTGCCTAGGGGTAGTATCTATCAAGGCCATAAATTGCACCATCATGGACACCAGGCAAAGATTACAGTCTAGTGAGCTTTTCTTTCATTTCTAGCGGATCCTCTCTAGAAGCGATTTCTCGCAACCCGTGCAGCGTCACCCAATTGACGAGGCTCTCGCAGCTCTCGAGAACGAACGGCGCCGCCCGGAAGCGCACTTTGGAGAGGAGCGGACACGAGGCGACGACGGCGGTCAGGAGGCCGTCCAT
This sequence comes from Saprolegnia parasitica CBS 223.65, assembly GCF_000151545.1. Lineage (NCBI taxonomy): Eukaryota > Oomycota > Saprolegniomycetes > Saprolegniales > Saprolegniaceae > Saprolegnia > Saprolegnia parasitica. Next base: position 242,494 of record NW_012156437.1, read on the forward strand.
CTGGGCTTGATCGACGGCAGTGGCAAAATTGATCTTGAGCGTCTGGAGCTTCGGGCACGTAGCAAGCACTGGTTGCAGCCGCGGCACATCCAGCGGCGACGTATCGCTGCCCAACAGCGTGTACAAGCTGACAATGTTGCGGACCCATTGGCCGTAGGCCGCACCGAGGTTGTAAACGTCCGTCGCGTACACGTGGACGTCGGCTATCGGCGGCAGCGGCGTGCGGAGGCGAAAGTCGGCAGCATCACCTTGATGCGCGTAGATATTGCACAGAGCGGGAAGCGCTTCGACCACGGTCGCGCGCTGCATCTCGCGTAAGGCATAGGCACTTGCGAACGGCCACAGCTCGGGCCGCGCGGCCAAGAGCGTCAGCAAGGCGTTCAGAGGCGCGTCGCGAGCGTAGGACGGTACTGCGTGAAGAAAGGCGATGACATCTTCAGGCAGAGACAAGAAGCGAGCCACCTGTAGTACGATCGACGGCAGTGGCCACGGCGTCGCCGCTCGTTGCACGCGCTTCGCCATCCAAATGTATTAAATAGGAGTGTCAACCTTGTACCAGATGGAAAAGGACATGTGGGAAATGACCCAGCCGCCAACCGATTTGCTAGAGCTCAAGCCATTTGAACAAACTACACCGCATATCCGGCCTGCCGCATATCCATGGTCGAAGCCAGTCCTATCGTGCGAATCGATGCCCGCAAAGTGCGTTTTCAAAATTTCGTGTAGGTGCGGCCGCGTACCTAAGTCGTACCATCTTCTTGTAAACATACCTCTTCTAAGTGCGGTATGCGTACTTGACTGAAATCACCCAGCTTCCCGATTACGTGCGAACGCGCGCCAATCCTAGCGACGGTGGACTTCTCTGTCAACCAATATGAATGAACGTTATCGTTAATCAAGACTTTGCGTGCGTAGCGCTACGTCTGAATGCGAGGGAGTTGGCACCAGCGCTTGGTCGTTGGGAGTGAGATGCGTACTAGTAATATGGGGAGATCGATCCCGTGGTGGATCCCACTCCCTCAGTGCTGTCGACCAGTGAACGCGGTAATCAGGCAACGCTTCGCATACACACACATGCCTGCTAGCTCCCCCTCTTTCCATTTGCCCACACTTGACCACGTTCGCATGACTCGTGCTTGTTACGATCAACAGCAGCCTACATGTCGGTCAGCGCGGGCCACGAGCTCGTCACCGAGTCGTCCGACCACACCGTCTCTGTCGTTTTGGTCGTTGCAAGGGCGCCCGCATAGTACTTGGTCCAGAGCTCGGCAGCGACCGCGACCGGATCATCGACTCCGTGCGTCGGGTAGACTTTAGTGTCGTAGAGCCACTTGTGCTCAAAGGCACGCAGGAGGTCGTTTATCGCGGCGTCGTCGACCGGACGTTTGGCAGCGAATGCAGCGACGACTGCCTGGAGCCAGAGATGCCACCGCCCAAGGTAGTAGTCGCCAACGACACCGGCCCACTCTTTCCGCGCATAGTCGTTGAGAATGTCGTTGAGGCTCCATGTCGTGATTTGCACGCGCGCTTCAAACTCAAAGTACGCCGCGTCGCCCGATGCCTGGAGCCGCTTGGCGTCCGCAATCCAGCGGCCGAGGAGGAAGTCTGGGTGTGTCGCCAGGACCCGGTCGCAGTCCCACATCAAGGTCAGAATCGCATTGGCCTGGGCTCGCAGCACCGGGACCGTCGTCGTCGTTGGCGCGTGGTACAGGTCGAGAAACGTCTCGTAGTACGTGCTCATGAGGTCACTCAGACCTTGCCGGGCCACGTCGACGAGGTCGTGGGTGAAGGCGTCGGTGGTCGCGAGCCCGGGCGTGGCCGTCGCGGCGTCGAGCAGCTGGCGCCACGCGTCGCGCACCGGCTCGCCCCGCACTTTCAAATGGTGCAGCACGGGGCGGTACGCGAGCATGTTGAAGCGAGGTCGGAACGTCATGAGGTTGTTGTGCTTGTCACGACCGGAGTAGACGGCAGCGGTCAGCGACGTCCAGGCGGCTTGCGCGTGCGGCGACGCCACGTGGTACCGGCTACGCACGTACCGTGCCACGTAGCTCGACACGTTCAGCGGCGTCGACTGCCAGTTCATGTCGAGGCTGAGGTCGTACACGACGTAGTTTTGGAAAATGCCCTCCATCGTGAGCCCGAGACCGACCATGGTCCCATGGCTCTGCGCTTTCGCTGCAATAGGCGCCGATGCGAGGTGTGGGAGGTTGCCGTGCAGCCCGAGGTTGCCGCCAAAGGTGTGCAAGACGCAGAAGACCCAGTCCTTCCCATAGTAGTTTTTGGTGGGCGCGTAGAACGGAGCTTCCTCACTACAGAGCATTCTCATCTCTCATCCACATGGAAAAGAGAGCACACCTGTAGAGATCCAGCACGAGCATGCGGTGGTTTGGGACACCGTCGAGGTACGCTTGCACCTTGTCCTGCGTCCAGTAATCGCGCATCGAGATGAAGAGCCACGCTTGCATGAGCCAGACAGCGTTCGGGTCGACCGCCAGCATCGACTCGATGACCGCGTTGGACGAGGCGCGGAGATACGCGTGGTCCGACGTGTGCGGCAAGAGCTCGTTGTATGTATCCGCAGAGTACAGCGACGACGTGTAGCCGCCGTAGAGCGTTTGCTGCGTCGTCAAAAAGGCCTTGCCGACCGCGCGGTAGAGCGGGTCGGTCGGGTCGAGCATGTACACGCACGTGTAGTTGCGGTCAAAGCCGGCCCACTGGTCCGACTGCCGCATGCTCGCCGATGGGTACAAGGTGCGCATCTCGTCCGGGACATGGCCGGCAAACGCTGGCAGCGCCGGCAGCATGCCAAATTCACGGTACCGGCTGAGAAGCTTCAGCTGCAGCGCGTGCTGGGCGTCGATAAAGTGCTGCGGCAGGCGACCGAGCGGGCTCCAGTCGCCGCGGATGTTGCCCATGCGCTCCCACGCGAGATAGGCCGCGCCGCCAAGGAACCGATCAAGGCCTTGTGACGAGACATTAAAGTGTTTGAACGTCTCTTGCCACGTCTTTTCTTGGCCCGTGATCGCGAGCGGCATGTTGATGCCGTTGAGGACCATCCAGTCGACGTGCGTCTCCCACTGCGTCCAGTCCCACGCCCACATCGAGTACGAGTGCGTGCAAATGTTGAGGTAGTACGTGACCTTGGACGCCTTGGCCAGCGTCGTGCGCGATGGCACGGGCGGCAGCACGGGCGGCAGCCGCAGCGCGTGGTTGTCCCAGTTGACCTGCGTGTGGACGACGTCTTTCAAGTACGAATGGAGCGCGTAGCCCATCGCGGTGGCGCTCGAGCCCGAGATATGGATGCGACCGTCTTGCATGTCGATGGTCGCCACGTCGAGGCCGTTGTCGCCCAATGGCACGACCTCAAACGCGAGCTAGCGACGCACGTTAGCAGCGAGCGTCGAGGAGATGGCTATGTACCTGCGAGACGTATGGGAGGCCGAGGCGGCGCGCCACGAGGCTCTGCATGGCGCTCACAGCGTCGTGCGTCGGGAAGGCAAGGTCGACCTGCACCGCCACGGCCGCGACCACGGTCGTCGCCAGCCACCACACCCAACACGATCTTGACATCTTGAAAATTGCCATGCGGTGCAAAGTGGTGTGCTTCAAGCACGTTTAAACAGGTTAAACGACGTTTGTGAATGGTTAACGTGTTTAAACAGCTCGCTCGACACGGCGATTTCGCAAGGAGTGGACGAGATTTTTCGCGCAAGGCCGAGCGATCTAGAAGTCCAAGATCTAGAAGCACACACGCCACGAGATCCAAGATCCAAGCACAGAGCAAGCGAGCTCAAGCCAGTTCCCAGTGTCAATTGACCCTTCAACGCCAAAAACTTTTTAATCCTGACGTGACGGATCATCCTTGCAGTTATTACATTTAGGAAGTTGACCCGCCTCGCCCATCGCTGACATGACGGACACAATATGGACGGGATGTAGTCTAGTCAGGCTAATATGGCCAATTCCCGGACAACACTATGGTTGTTGTCCCAAGTATTAGTTTGGTCTTTATTGGGGAATATCGCCTGCGTACGACCTCGCGCGAGCTATCCCTCAGCGAGTGGGGTCCACCACGGGATGGATCTCTCCGTGCGCAGCTCACTCCCAACGACCAAGTGCTGATGCCAACGCCCATGCATTCAGGCGTAGCACAACGTATGCGAACTCTTTGTAAGAAAGATAACGCGGAACACGTTAACATAAATTTGTCGTGAGAGTCCAGAAACGGATCGAGGAACGCGCTCGGAAATGACGCTGGAGGACAGCAAGGCTCCAGGCTCCATCATGCCCCGGGGCACGAAGCATGCGACGACGACACTAAACGACGCCTGGCGGGCAAGTACCCCGATGCCCCGGGGCACAGGCACTTGGTGACGGTCCAGTCTGCCCCGGTACCCCGCAAGACACGCACAGTCAGCCCATCCGACCAATCAGCGCGCCCGCTCGCCATAGTCAAGCCTAATAACTCAGATAATCACAACCCTTTTCACATTCAAGCACACGCGTGCAGCCCGCGGATCCCAGCGAGTCCGGAGCTTCACGAGATTGGTGGAGAAGCAGGGTACGAAGACCCCTCGTACCCCGAGCAACATGAACGAACCCGAGACGGCCGTGGCGGCCTATGCCGCCCTCACGAAGACGGAGCGCGCAGCCGAGCCGGGCAAGCGAGCGCTGGCCAAGATGTGGGCCCTTCTCGCGGAGCCAGACCACTGGGCAGTCGCGCAAAAGTCCCTCGCTCACGCGCAAGGCTTCCCAATGGCCCAGAAGACCAGCGGGCCGGTCGTGTACACCAACATCCCGCACCGGAACCAGTGCGCGACCATCCTCATGGCGATCGCGGGCACGGCGTGGCAAACAGCGTTCCCGAGAAAAACGGCCGAGGACGCTTACGTCGAGTTTGACTGCCGCTCGACGGCCTTTATCGCACGGAAGGCACGGACGGACGCCGGTCTACAACGGGGCCCCCAAGACGACGACCTCGAGGCGTTTGTGCCGAGCCCAACGACCATGGCGATGATGACGATGGCCGACCAGCACAAGTCGTGGATGAGCTCGGCCGAAGTCTTGCGCACGTTCGAACGGATGCAACTGAAGGAGCACGAGCGCAAGACCGAGACGCCAACGCCGCAGCCGGTGCCCGAGCCGCCGACGCCGCAGCTGCTGCCCGCGCCCAAGGAAGGTGCGCCACTGACGCCACCCGAAGCTGGCGACCCGGAGTGGGCGGTCACGTTACGGTCGATTAGCCGTGCTCTGGAAGGACTCGTGGCACGAGCCGAGAACCCCCCACCCGTCCAAAAGACCACGAGCCCGACAAGCCCCAAGTCCAGCCTTGCAGCCTTTCGTCTCTCGAAGGTGCCGACGTTCATCCACAAGGAAGACGACAAACTCGCCCCTGCCGTTCACGTCCGGAGCGTCGAAGGCATGGCTCTCCATGGTCATGGCTCGGTGGCCATGCGCGTGACGATGTTTATCGACGCACTCGGCTCGAAGGAGCGTGCGTGGGTGTTCCACCTCATGAGCACGAAGAAGTTCGTCCCAGCGACGATGACCGAGAAGAACTGGGGCACACTCGTCGACGCGTTCTACACGGAGTACATCGGTGACAAGACGTACCGCGAGTCCATGTACGAGAAGGTCACGCAAAAGGACAACGAGCGCTTCACCGAGTACGTCATGCGGGTGGCGCTATGGGCCGCCGTGGCCGGCCAACAAACGGACGAAGAGCGCAAGATGCGGATCGTGGTACAAGGCGTGGTTGATCGACAGCTCCACGCTGCACTGTGGCAGATCAGCGAGGACTCGTTGTCGTGGGACGAGTTCGAGCACAAGGCCAAGCGGCTGATGGCGTCAGCCGACGCGCATGCACGAAAGGCCAAGAATACGCGGTCCAAGTCGTATCGCGTCGCCCAGGCGACCGTACCGACCGATGAGAACCTCCAGGTCACCGCCGCGCGGACTGGTGGGCCCCCGTCGCACGGTAACCAGATGCCGGCAGCGACACCCGCGCCATCGCCCGCGCCGTCCACTCCCGGTCGCACGGGGCAGGGCTGTCACGTGTGTGGCGAACCCGGACATTACCGCCAAAACTGCCCACAAGCCCAGCACCTCGCGTCGTGTGATTTTCACGGGGCGCACATTGGACACACGTCGGATGATTGCTACGTCCTCAAGAACGCGCGTCGGTATGCCGAGACCATGACGCGGGCCCAGACGGCGCAGTCCACGGACGACATGGCCGGCACGTCATCCCCGGAAGCCACTACCCCGACGCCGACGCCGGTTTTTCGGGAAGACCGCGCCTAAGAGCGAAGGCAGCGGTCAAGAAGGATACGGGAGCTCACGACCAGCCAGTGGCCAGCACGACCACTAGTGACGTCGAAATGAAAGTAATGTTGCGCCCCACGCGTTTGCGACCAACCGTTCTCCACGAAGCAGCAGAAGGAGGGAACGGACGGACGCAAGGGCGAGGGGCGCAAGGGGCGAGCGAGCCGCTCAACCCAATGGGAGCAGAAGATGCGTGGGTGAACGACAACATCACCACGCAGCAATACGACAGAAGACAATCCTCGGACGCGGCGCTAGCCACAGCGCGCACCGGGCACAACGAAGGAAGGAACTCGTCCACGGATACGGCGCTTGCTACAGCGCGTGACGAGGACGACGAAGGAAGAACCCCGTCCACGGATACGGCGCTTGCCACAGCGCGTGACGAGGACGACGAAGGGCGCACACCACTCTCGGAAACACGGTCCGAGGAGTGCAGCGAAGAGGAGCCAATCCCGGTCGAGGTGCCGGCAGCGGCGAGCCGGGAAGACGACACCGTCTCGCCATCGGAGGATCCGGACGGAGTCCCAACACAGTGGCCGGGGATGACATCCTCCAGACACTCGCCACCGTTCTCGCACCGGAAGAGATCGACAACGTGGGCGACGTCCAAGAGGTCGGCGACATGGGTACTGCGGACACGATGGGTCGGCGGGCCGGACGCGCCGTCATCGCGTACCCGGAGTGGTCAGCGGTGGGACGCGACGCCGGGAAGTGGCAGCACCATTATCGACGATGGCGCGCAGCAGATGTCGAGTCCGGTGCGCCGACGGTCCACACGATTGTGCCTGGTGATCTCGAAGTCCATCGCGTGCACTTTGAGCGGTGCGAACTCGTCGAGTCTGGATATCCACAACTGCTTGTACCGGCGGTGTGCGATGGCGAGCCGTCCAAGCTGCTTTTCGACACCGGTGCGATGGTCTCTCTGCTCAGCGAGAATCATCACTGGCTACTCGGGTCACCAACGCTTACGCCTTTCCCGCGCGGTATCAAGGGCGTTGGCGGCGGCCATCTCGCTGTACTCGGCCAATGCCTCGTCACGATCCAACTCGGCCAGTCGACGTTCGTGCAGCCGTTCGTGGTATGTCCAGGACTCACCCGCGATGGCATCCTGGGCATGGACTTCGTGTTGACGCACGGCGTGTCTATGATCTCACTGCGCGACGAGATCACCCTCCAGCTCGCCTCGTCGGGAGCCGCGCAGGACCCAAGCCCAAACGAAATTGAGGTGGCGGACGCCGGGATGGTCGTCGTCGCAGCAAGCAACGTCGAAGAAGCAGCCCCGTGGGTCACGGAGCTTCAAGAACGATATGCCAACATGTTTGCGCGAAAAGGAGAGCCAATACGGCAGACCCCCGTCTACGAGCATCACGTCCAAGTCGTCGGCGAGCCGGTGTGCCAATCCTACTACGCGATGGGGCCAAAGAAGCGACGGCTCACCAACGAAATCGTGCGGCAGATGGAGCGCGACGGGATTGTCGAACGGGTGGAAGAAAGCGAGTGGGCACACCCCGCCTTCATCCTCCCCAAGGGTGACACGATCGACTACGAGGACCCGAGCAAGTGGCGGCTCGTGAACGACCTCCGACGAATCAACGCACAGACCGTCGTCACGGCGCATGCAATCCCTCGAATCCCGGACGTGATCGACCGCGTGGCCAAGTCGAGCCGCTTCACGGTCTTCGACTCCGCCTCGTCGTTCTGGCAAGTCCCGCAGTCCGATGGTTTCCGCTTCGTTTTCATCACGGAGGACGGCATGTACCGCCCCACCGGCATGTTGATGGGCGGCGTCACCTCGGCGGGCGCGATGCAAGGTTTTATGGTCCACACGCTGCGCAAGTACTTGGGCCTTTTTGTCGAGGTGTACATTGATGACGTCATCGTGCACTCGGTCGATCCGTCAAAACACCATGAACACGTCGAAGCTGCCCTCGAACTCATGCACGCGGGCGGCTGGACGCTACGCAAGGAGAAGTGCATCTGGAACGCGTCGCGCGTGGAATACCTCGGCCATGTCCTTGAGGGCAACGGTGTGGTTCGCCCGAAGGAGACCCTCATCAAGACGATTATCAGGACGCCCGCGATTCGATCCAGTGACGAGCTTCGCGAGTTCCTTGGCCGCATCTCGTATTACCGCCGGTTCATGCCCGGGTTCGCCACGGCTGCCGCGCCACTCTACGCGTCGGTGAACAAGACGCCGTTCTCGCTCGATGAGGAGGGCAAGACAGCGGTTGCCCGGCTCATCGAGATGGCCAACAAGATCAACTCGATATGCGCACCCGACGAGTCGAAGGAATACAACTTGACGGTGGCGGCCGACTTTGAGTTCATCGGGTGCGTACTGTCGCAGACGCATGACGGCACGGAACGCCCGCTTGGCTTTGCGAGCACTCGACTCACCGAGCACGAGCTCCGCTACACACGCGTCGAGAAGACGATGCAAGCCGTACGACTCGGCCTGCGTCAGTGGCGACACCTGCTCGACCCCGGAAGGGTCAACGTGCTCACGACGGAAGCCAACTTGTCCTGGGCCGTGAGCAGCCTCGCGCTCTGCGGGCGCTTGGGCAAGTGGCAAGCCGAGATGGCCCAGTTCAACCTGCACGTGAACATGTGTCGTACACGACAACACTACCCAGCCGAGCTCCTCCTCGGCCGTGAACCACGACTCGACGCGACGGTCACGCTACGAGCACCGGCGTTCGAATGGCCATGCATGGAGAAGGACGCGCTGATCCTCGCGAGCGACGGAGCCAACCGCGGCGGAGCCGTGAGCGGCTATGGTTTCTGTATCTGGGACGGACGCAAGAATGAGCTCCTCCATGTCGACGGCCGGCGAGGCCAAGGAGACGTCACGGTCAATCAGCAGGAGGCAGCAGGACTCGAAGCGGCTTTACACGCGGCGCAGAGTCGCGGAGCTCGGGTTGTCGTCACGTTCAGCGACTCGCTTCTTCTGTGCAACCTTATCCACAAGGTGTACCGGCCGCAGAACGAAGAGCTCCGGAAGCGTATCGCAGCGATCCAACGCGTACTCGCCAGCTTTGATGCGTGGGTCGTGCACCACATACCCCGCGAGCACAACCAGGCGGCCGACTTTGTGGCCAACTGGTTCATGGACGCTGACGAGGACGAGGCCACGCGAGGCATCCGAGCGACGACGCAGCTTCGCCCGGCCGACGTGCACTCATGGATACTAGCCAATCACGTCGCGCCACCGTGGGCCAACGCACCTCAGTACATGACCAACGATGGTCCAGAGCCAACGGTCGCCTCCGCTCGACTCGACGACGAGCACGACGACGGTCTCGCCGCTGAAAGACGACAACGGTTGCGGGCAGCGCAACTGGGCACACCCTGGATGGCGCGTTTCATTGCCATCCTCGAAGACACGGACGACGTGACGCCATCGAAACCCGACCGGCAGGACGTGAGCGAGTACTGCATGGAAGACGGTGTGCTCTGCAAGCTGGTGTATTACGGGCCGAGTCAACGCAAGGCTACGGCAGCCCGACCAGTATCGGTGATTCCCTCAACCCTGCGAGCACCGATCATGGCAGAAGCTCACGCGGGCCTCGATGAGTCGCACGGAGGACAGCAAGAAACGTACGACAAGCTCCGGAGTGTCGCCTTCTGGCCCGGCATGCACGGCGACGTGAGTCGGTATGTCGCCGCGTGCGTGCGGTGCCAATCCGCGAAGCACCCACGGCATTTGACGAAGGCGAAGAGCGGGCGTACAAGAATGGGCTACGCCCCGATGGATGCACTCGCAGTGGACCACGCTGACTTGCCTTCTCGAGAGACGACCAAGGGCAACAAGCACATCCTCGTGGTTACAGACCTCTTCACCCGATATGGTGCATTCCAGTCCCCGACGTCAGTGCACGAACGACGGCCCGGGCTCTCCACAAGCACGTTATCCAGCCGTTCGGCGCGCCGCGCGCACTTACGTCGGACCGTGGCAAGGCGTTTGTCAGCAAAGTGAGCAACTGCCTCTACGACATGTTCAACATCAAGCACAATCCGACGACGGCATACCGACCCCAAGCCAACTCGATCGTGGAACGTGTCAACCGCGTGATCAAGGAACGGCTCCGCGCCATGATCTTGGCAACCGACGACTGGGACGAGCATCTCGGCGCCATCAACGCAGCCTACAACCGCAGCATCCACAGCGCCACGGGCTACGCGCCAGCATTTGCGTTCTTCGGTCGGGAACTCTTCACGCCGACTGAGCGGATGCTGCATCGTGGCGCGACGACCGAGTACGCCGATTGCGCCGACTTTGTCCGAGCCATCCTCCCGCGGTCGGTTGAAATGGCTGACGAGATCCGCACGGCCGATGAGGCGGCACGCGAACGCAACCGGGCCGCGATCGACGCCAAGAATGCCGAGTGGACGAAGGCGGGCGGCGCGGCGGCCGGGAATTACGTCATCGGTGACCTCGTGTGGCTACTCGTGCCTATCGGGGCCGACCCCGACGGCAAGCTGCCAGCTCGCAAGCTCCGGAGCGCATGGAAGGGGCCGCTGCGGGTGCTGTCCCGGACGGGAGTCACGTACCGACTGGGCATCCCCACGGGAGGCGTTTTGCCCTCGGCCGTGCATGCCAATCGTATGCGCCCGTTCACAGACGAAACGGTCTCGCCGACGGTGCCGACCGACGACGCGGACGTCTCCGGCGTTGACTGGTTTGCCCCTATGGACGCGCTGCTCGACCGTGCACAGCTCGTACGCAACCGACGCCACAACTGGCGCGTCGTCGAAGTCCTCCAACATCATCCACGCAGCGCCCGCGAGCAAAGATGGCGTGTCCGATGCGATGACGGCGTCCAACGTCGCGTGAGTGAGCAAGAAGTGCCCGAAGACATGATTACACGGTTCGTCAGCAAGGTAAGCCATGTTGACGAAGTCACGCAAGTCTATCTCGACGACTTGCGTGACGGCCTACCCGCTTCGGCGGAGTAGGCCGATGAACGAAGTTACTAGGCCAGCTACGGTCAGAGCTCGGTGTCGCGCCACTTGCCAAGGCTTGGGCAAGTGCCGTACTCGTTCTTGCACGGCAGGCCGCGACGAGGTTGAACCTCGCAGGCCATGGCCGGGCGCAGCGAAGCCTCGAGACAGACAAGGTTAGTGGGCGCACAGCTGGCGCGCAGCCAGCTTTTGCCACGCAACCGCGTCCGAGCCCGAACAACTCCCACTTCTCCGACGGCCCCAAACGGCCGCCGTGGGCAATGTCGTGAGAGCCCAGAAACGGATCGAGGAACGCGCTCGGAAATGACGCTGGAGGACAGCAAGGCTCCAGGCTCCATCATGCCCCGGGGCACGAAGCATGCGACGACGACACTAAACGACGCCTGGCGGGCAAGTACCCCGATGCCCCGGGGCACAGGCACTTGGTGACGGTCCAGTCTGCCCCGGTACCCCACAAGACACGCACAGTCAGCCCATCCGACCAATCAGCGCGCCCGCTCGCCATAGTCAAGCCTAGTAACTCAGATAATCACAACCCTTTTCACATTCAAGCACGCGCGTGCAGCCCGCGGACCCCAGCGAGTCCGGAGCTTCACGAGAGATGAAAGATCTTCAACACCACATGTTCCATTGCCGTCATGTACCGGAACCACAGTGTGCCACACCGACCCCGTGCAAAATCCGTTCTCACTTGCTACGCCGTGTTGGTAACCAAGATCGTCAGCGATGTGCTCGAATGTGCTGTGATTCGTTTGATTCATTGGATGTTTCATTTTAATTTCAATCAGGGATCGATAGGCGTTTGCTTCGTTCAAGTAATCTTGGTGTTTGCATTGGGTAGGCTATTTTGCTGAAGAAATAGCGTTGGAGTCTGCACCAGTCGACTTGCCGAGCGCGATCAGTGTGCAGTAACAGCAGGCCTCATAATACAGTAATATATAATTCGTAATAATGTAAGATTGTGTGTGGGCAATGTTTACTGGACACCGCTCTAGCTTCATGTCATGTTTAAAAACTCCTGTGTGTCGATGTCAATGGTATTCTCACTTTCAAATCGTCTCAGTATGGTCCGCATCACGTCTCTCGCGCTCCTCGCCTCGGCAGCCATCGCGGCGCCCATCTCGTACCTCAAGGTACAACACAAAACCAAGCAGACCGAAGGCATTGAAATCGTCGGCGGCAAGGAAGCCGAGATCGGCAAGCACCTGTACGTCTCGGGTCTCCGCGAAGTCGCCACGGGCCCCAACTACTGCGGTGGCGCCGTCATCTCGCCGACGACGATCCTCACGGCCGGCCACTGCGCCTACGGCGACTGGATCAAGTACGTCTCGATTGGCTCGCATTACCTCAGCGGCTCCAAGGACGGCGAGCGCATCCAGGTCAAGAAGATCGTGCTACACCCCAAGTTCAACTATGACACGATGGTCTACGACTTTGCGATCCTCGAGCTCGCCAACGCGACGACCGTGACGCCGATTGAGGTTCTCTTTGACGAGAAGGACGCGGCCGGTGCTCCCGGTGTCCTCGGCATGGCCCGTGGCTGGGGCACGACCTCGTCGGGTGGCTCGCAGTCGAACGTGCTCAAGGAGGTCGGCCTCAAGCTCTGGTCCAACACGGACTGCCGGGCCGCTTTCGACAAGCTCAACAATCCGTCGGTACCTCCCATCGATGTCGCGATGATCTGCGCCGGCGGCGTCCAGGGCGAGGACACGTGCCAGGGTGACTCGGGTGGCCCGCTCACGGTCACCAAGAACGGCAAGGACGTGCTCGTCGGTCTCACGAGCTGGGGCCTCGGCTGCGCCCAGGCCGGTCTCCCGGGTGTGTACGCGCGCCTTTCGTACGCCAAGGAGTTTCTTGCGCCGTACCTCCCCAAGCCGGCTTGCGAAGGTTAGGTGACAGCATGTCGACGTAACTGCAATTTTGTGATGATTTTATGTTATCAATTTGGTATTGATGCCGTCGGTGTATGAAAGCAGCTCTCAGCGTATGAGTGCTGAGAATAGAGGAAGAGTTGTTAAGAGCTAGGGGAGAGAATATCATCATGGGCAAAAGACACGTCGCTTGACGCGTCTTTGATCACAATTGATCGAGGTACAGCATGGTTGAGAGCAAATGGCAGCCGCCACGTGCGGCATGCCTCTCGGGCGAAAGACGCGGTGGTTGCAAGCCAACGGTGCTGTTGTTGAAGTGAGTCATTATTATGCATTAAGTTCTTGCTTGCTACTTGCGTTCTGCTTGGCGCATGCCGAGTGGCGTCATGTGGCAAGCCCACGGTGTGAGATCGGCCATGTACTACGGCGACGGCTCGTTGAAGAAACCGCTGCGCCGTCCTTGGCGATTCAACTGGTAGCGTTTTGTGGTGTTGTCGCCACTCTGCAACTTGATGCGCCAAACCTACGATTGTGCAGCATGAGAGGCTCCATGGCAACGAAGATGACGTTCGACCGCATGGATCGGGCAACCGGGATCTGCCATTGTCGGTGCAAACACCTATCGGCCTCTGCCAAGAGTAGGTGCAGCAGTCGCCCCTGGTTCTGCTTGAGAAGGTCTTGTTCGGGTGCTCTGTGGTGATGCGAGTGTCGATCAATTCTTTATGGAATGCAAGCAATTGATGTGATTGGTGCTGGTTGCCCCGCGCCGCCGCCTGCGCAGCCACGGCCCGGCGAGCGAATGAAGATGAAGGAGATTGCTAGTCGAACTCTTTGTAACAACGAAGATAACGCGAAACACGTTCATATATGGTGCTGGTTGTTGTTGAAGTGGGGCGACTACAACGGGAACTGCGGTTTAGGCAACGGCTGAAGATGACGCGCTTGCTTGTCGAAAAACACAGCTTCACACGAGCCGCGAGAAACTACTCCACCTGACCATAGTCTTTGGTCCGGTTGCAGCATGCCCTGGTCCAACCGCGTTCGTGGGTTGCTGAGGCTTTGAGAGGCAGCGGACGCAGCGATGGAGTCCAGCGAGTCGTGTAGCGTGACGTTAGAGTCTCCACCAACGATGTCGATTGGGCTCAACTCGGGAAAAACGCTCAAAGCGATACCGCGAGAGGGTCGAGTGCATACTGTCAACTCTTCTTGGCAAGAGCACCTCGTTATATCTGCAACTACTGGTTGTGGTCAAATCGACAAGAGTCTTGTGCATTGGAAATGCTATTGTATTGAAAACGACTTGGTAAAAACTAACTAGCTCGCCTCAATTCGGCCGTGGCGGCCCACACACATACGACGACGGCACAAGGGTCCACGCTGCTTAGCAAGCCGGCTTGGGGAGGTACGGCTCAATGAAGTCCTTGGCGTACGAGAGGCGCGCGTACACACCCGGGAGACCGGCCTCGGCGCAGCCAAGGCCCCAGCTCGTGAGACCGACAAGCACGTCCTTGCCGTTCTTGGTGACCGTGAGCGGGCCACCCGAGTCGCCCTGGCACGTGTCCTCGCCCTTGACGCCACCGGCGCAGATCATCGTGACGTCCACGGGGGTCAAACCCGGCTCGTTGAGCTTGTCGAAAGCGGCCTGGCAGTCCTTGTTGGACCAGAGCTTGAGGCCGACCTCCTTGAGCACGTTCGACTGCGAGCCACCCGACGAGGTCGTGCCCCAGCCACGGGCCATGCCGAGGACACCGGGAGCACCGGCCGCGTCCTTCTCGTCGAAGAGAACCTCAATCGGCGTCACGGTCGTCGCGTTGGCGAGCTCGAGGATCGCAAAGTCGTAGACCATCGTGTCCATGTCGAACTTGGGGTGGTGCACGATCTTCTTGACCTTGATGCGCTCGCCGTCCTTGGAGCCGCTGAGGTAGTGCGAGCCGATCGAGACGTACTCGATCCAGTCACCTTCGGCGCAGTGGCCGGCCGTGAGGATCGTCGTCGGCGAGATGACGGCGCCACCGCAGTAGTTGGGGCCCGTGGCGACGTCGCGGAGACCCGAGACGTAGAGGTGCTTGCCAATCGCGGCCTCGCCACCACCGACGATTTCAATCGTGTTCGTCGACTGGTGGTCGCCCTTGATGTAGTGGACGATGGGGGCGGCCTGGACGGCGGCGACGGCGGCGAGGGCAAAGACAGAGGCGGCTTGGACCATGGTGCTCAAATTGAAAAGTAAGTGAGGTGGAGTCGCTAGCTGGTGCTTCAAAGCGGGTTCTGGTCTGGTTAGACAGAGTGGCATCGCTCGGCATCCTGTGCGGCTGATCAGCCGCATGGACGAGGTAAACCCTACACCTAGTAGCACTTCACGATTCCAGAATTTGCTCCCATTTGTAAGATTCTGAGTTGGTTATTTCGAGGCGCTCACATCGGAGTAGCCTGTGGACGGCGAACGTAGGTAGCAAACAAACTTTATGGGAGCTGTGGATGGTCGTAGCGACAGTCTCTCATCTATAATCGTTTCGAATG